>NC_134484.1:364392675-364617675 GCF_040206685.1 Ascaphus truei | reverse complement strand
CAGGGGACACTATACAAAGCGCTTATGCCTATGGGCTTTGCAGCCAGTGGCTCATGTTTGAGCACCATACAGTTTTTGTGATCTTTAACATCAACACCATCATGCCGGGACTTACTGACTATATGTAGAAAAATAAAATAAAACTCTGCAGGTACTGTACTGTATGGGGAAATATAATTTTCAGATTTTATTTATGCCAGTATTTTTAAGTGCACGATCTATTATACTCTTAATGGGTATCACTGTAGATTCTGTACTATTACAAGCCATATAAGGCAGCACTGCTATTTGCTATGCTATACAGTAGATAAATCCGTCTCTTGCTGCTTGTGACATTTTAGCCCCATAGTTTGTTTTTCTAATGTTGTTCTACCTTCTGGCTCGAGTGTTATACAGTATACTGTACAAAGTTTCCCGTCATATTCAGGTGCAGCAGACCTGTTATGAATATTTACAGTACAAAGCTGCATGCTAATGTAGCCAGGACCCCCTCTGCTCAGCGGACCCCCCCCTCTCCAGGTACTCACCGCCTGGTCGGGAGTAGGGCGGCCGGTCGTGGGTGAAGGCACGGGTGCGGTGCGTGTGCGCGCACGGTGCGCATCATCAGTAAGCAGGGGAGAGACTGGACAGTAGCGGAGCGGCGTTAGGGACTCCCGGCGGCTCCCGGTTCAGGGCGCCGCCATCTTAGATTGAGCACGCATGCGCAGTAAGGGTTCTATCGCGGTGACCAGCCAGGAAGCTCGCGCATGCGCAGTGGAAGCGCGCGAGCTGCCACCAATGAGGAGAAGACTCTAAGCAGGGACTACAAGTCCCATGAGCCTTAGGGGACCCCACATGATGCCAGGGAGCCGATAGGGCTGCAGTATCTCCCTGCTCACAGGGATTGATACATTTCGCATGCTGGGAGACAAGTCAGTCGGCGCCAGGAGAGGCTAGGGTGAGGTGAGGGTGCAGGGGTCAGTGACCCACTGCACTAGGCCAGCAGCCCCCTAGGCCCCAGTTAGCCCTGAGCCACTCAGTAGTTTGTGGTGCTTCAGGGACAGGCCCCAGGTTAGGGACCCTGCCCCTTAGATATTACAGTGTCAGTTAGGGACACAGCGGACGCTGCGCTTCCCACCAAGAGGCTTGGGATCCAGCCTACTCCGCCGAGAGAGCGGAACTGTACCCATGGTGGACAACCCTGACTGATCAACCCGCTGGAGGATCGCCGGATCCTTTTCGAAGATCTTTTGAACGCCCAGGTGCCGTCGCACTGGGCAGGTATTGTTACACACGTGCACCACCTACAGAATACTCATAGATAGTGGCAGCACTGACCACAGGACAAGGGTTACTGTGGACACAGTGTGGGGGTACATGGTGGTGGGCAAAGGGGTATACACTCAGAAGAGGGAGTGAATGACATTGGGACTTTAGAGTATAAGATTATTATATGCATATCAGTAAAGGTTATTCTTGTTTATTCATACCAAGTGTGTGTCATTGGTTTGAGTCCTGTGAGGGACCCCTCCCGCACTGTCGGGATCCCTCCCAGGTGGAGGCGTTGCACCACGAGATAGAGTTATAAATATGTACCCCAGGCTCCCCGAGTGGAGGCTTAGGCTCCTGAGAGCCACAAAGGTAAAATACAGTATCAGTAGCGTCTGTGTTCACAGGGAACACCCATTAGATTTGGAGGCGCTGCTGAGATCAGCCCTGGGGTGCCCTACTCAGTAGTTCACATAGTATTGTATCAGTCAGCATGCCTGCGCTCACGCCACAACAAGTGGGCGACTGGGCTGAGAAACTAGGAGAACTCCTGCAACACTTGGTCGCCGTCGGAGGAGTACCTGCCGATGTACCCATGTTCACTGTCTGCAGTGCAGTAAGGACATTACCTGGTCTGGCGGGAGCCTGCCTCATCAGTAAGCACTACCACCTTTACCAGCAAGAGAACACCCTACTACTGGCCACAGAACAAGCTCTACACCCTGATAGAAGCCCACAAGTTGTATATCTCCCAGAGACCTTACCGCAAGTGTGCCCTCTCATTTAGCCTGGAACAGTCTCTACTTACGCAACTTCCCCTACCGGACATGCGGGTTGGGAAGGCAAAGATATGGCCACCATTACTCCCATCAGATCGGACGTATCCCTACCACGAGTGACTTTCCTTTCTGATGCTAGGCAAGAGGCCATCAGCTGGGCCGGTAGCCCACCAACATCACCGGCCCCTAACAGATGAGCAGCTTCACACCAACCCCTAACATGGGACCGGGGATCGCAAGTCCCTCAGCTAGTGGCGGCTCCATGCTGAGAGTGACATCCCCACAGCTTGTGGAAGCTATAACTATGTAAGCACAAGCTCAGAATTACCGGAAGCTGAAGGCGTTTTCAGGAACGGTTTCTGTCCCCGCAGGTGAAGAAGGCATCGAGTCTTGAAAGGAACACACCCTCAAGGTGATCGATGAATGGCCCTGCTCTGAAACAGTAAGACGGCAGAGAATCCTGGAAAGAATCAGACCCCCAGCATCCAACATGGTCAGTGCAGAGCGCGACCAAGACCCTGATCTCTCTGCTCATCAGATGGTAAAGTTGTTAGTCCAGATCTATGGCAAAGATGAAGAGGAAAGTGAGCTGTGGTTCAAATTTTATGGTCTCTATAACAGGGGATTTATCCCTGTTCACAAATGTGCCTCTAATCCAGTAGTGTGGTGGTTAACTGCTGGTAGGCAATTATTTAACACCACCTGCCTGATTTAGATGGCTTAGAAAAGCCTGTCTTTTGAGACAGGAAGGGAGAATCCTTAGCTCGGTGTGAGCTGAACAAGGAAATAGAGCAGAGGTTCTTGAGTCTCCCAGGAGAGACTGACCAAGAGAACACAGATCTCTGGAGCTGACAAATAAGACTTCTAAACCTGGATGCTGATAATCCGGAGAAAAGGCAGCAACCCTGGAAACAGATAAGACTTTATTTTCCATTGACTGTTGTCTATATATATATATCTATATGACTTGGGCTGATGAATAGCCTGGGAAGCCACCCAGTTAAAAGGGGCTGGAATAGAAGGATACATATATGCCAAAGTGGAGATAGGTTTTCTTTGTTTGGTTCACTATTTCGCTTACTGTATGTTGATTTTTTGCTGTGTTTTAAGCGACAGGCACAATAAAGCCTTGTTATGATTTCACCTTACAACAGTCTCCATTGTGTACCTCTGCACATGTCCTCCTACATATGGTGTCAGAAATTTGGGATGAGAGGAGCCCTTTGAAGTTTAAAGGGCTGGATATTGCCTGTGGAATTTTTTTTTTGTGCTTTTGCCTGCATACAGTCTTGCAAACAAACCTGAGCAACAAAAACAAAGATTCACCTGCAGCAGAGATCAGAATTAAAGGGATACACACCCAGGCAGGAAACTAACACTGCACTGAAACCTACAAAACCACAGATGGACTCTTCTCCCCAATCCCAAGAGGAGAGAGACTGCTGAAACAGCTAAACCTTATTTGCCTATCACAAAGTGTAATATGGTCATTGAAATAGGGGTTTTGCCTTCCAGCCATAGTCAGGGTTCAAGAAGTGAGTCAGCCCTTAAAAAGGGATAGGTGTTTGTTGTTTTCAAAAGTTTCGCTGAAGCAGTGAATACAGATGGTGACCCACGAGCGGTACTGATTTTGCAAATAAAGGTTGCCACACCGCATAGGGCTACCAGCTGTGAATGGAGAATATGCAGAAAAGTGTGAAAATTGATACAAGACTGTGCTGAAGCAGGGGAATTTTTAGCAAACAAATGCTGAGTGTAAAATTGCCCTACAGGGGAAAAAGGGAATGCTGAACTATGTAAAAGGTATTCCAAAGCCAATTGCTGAGTGTTGAGTCACCCTGCCGGGACTGAAAGAAATATTCCACTGCAAAGAATGTTTTTTTTTTCTGCAAGTCAAAAAAGTCTACCTATGTATCTTGGGAGCAAAACAGACACCCAAAGTGTGAAGTGTGAATGCCATAATACCCAAAGATGAGACTGAAAATTACTGAACTCAAGCAGAAAACCAAATTCTGTTGCTGAAGCGGAGGGCTTTTACCTAGCAAGTAAATGGTGTAAAGCAAACAGAAGTTTTTTCTCCTAGCAACTACACATTCAGCATACCTAATGAGAGATTACACCTAGCAAGTAAATGGTGTAAAGCAAATAGACGTTTTTACCTAGCAACTGCACATCTTGTATACCTGATAAGAGAAAATGCATGCACAGTACTGCTGATATTGTAAAACTTACCCAAGAAAGAAAAGTCTACAGAGATGCCTGTGAGAGCTACGACCTCTACAAGCAAAATATGCCCACCTGTAGGACTACCACAATTGGGGGTTCTAGCAAATACAGTGGCAACAGCTGCAATAGCGCCTCCTGAGGTCAAGAAGAAAATTACACCTGATAGCCTAAAAATGGAGGACAAGATGCAGCGTTCCTGTAATAAACCCTACTCCACGGAAGAGTGGCCCTTCCAGTCCAATAAAGAGGAAGACATCTCTTTCTTTGTTTGGCTCATTATTTCGCTTATGTTGATTTTTTGCTGTGTTTTAAGCGACAGGCACAATAAAGCCTTGTTATGATTTCACCTTACAACAGTCTCCATTGTGTACCTCTGCACATGTCCTCCTACAGTCTCAGACAGAAAGAGAAAGAAGACCTGTCAGATTTCCTTCAACAAATTCAGCTGGTACTTTGGAAATTGCGAACTTGCGACCTCATTCCAGCCTCAGATATGGACGAATACCGGCACAAGCAGTTCCTCCGATGGGCCATTCCCACCCATCACATAGTGATTATGATTAGGTGCTCCCTAATGAAGAGGCCTTCCCCTACATTTATGGACATTTTGGGACCAGTCAAGGGACATGAAGCCTATACCAAGCTACATACGTCCACCAAGGTCAAAGAACAGCTTACGAGTGACATTCAGGGAGCCTCCACTCGCCGGATCAAGAAACCTATCAAAGAAGAAGAGGAGCCACCCAAGTCGCCCTCAATGAAAGGCCGAACTTTGGGGAAATCTTCCCACACTTAACCAAGACGGTTTGATCCCAAGGATATTGTCTGCTGTGGCTGTGGACAGAAGGGCCATTTCTCCAGAGAGTGCCCCAAAGGAGTCAACCAAGACAAAAAAGCTCCAAGTAAAGGAAGCTCGGCTGGGTCCATGATCTGCTGGATACAGACCACAGAAGCCAAGAAGCCAAGATATCCGAGGCCACCCCTGCGCCTCCCGAAGCTCCTACTGACCTAAGCCCCGACGATGGAACTCCACCAGGGGATGCTTACAGTCAGGTAAGCCCATCTGCCATTGTGCATGTGGTACTAGAAGGGATCTATGCCTCTGCTCTACTGGACATCGGATCCCAAGTGACCATAATATACAGACAATTATATGACCAACACCTCAAACACTGTCCCCTGAGGTCGGCAGAACATATGAAGGTGAGGGGGTTAAGTTCCCAATATATTGATCACTTTTTGCAGTCACTTGTTCATTCCTTACCCTCACACATTATAGACACGAAGCATGTATTATCTCTTTTAGCACCTTTCACATGGCACTCAAGCTACATTTGGGTAACCCTGGATGTGACTTCTTTATACAATATTATTGAACACGAGCATGGTTTAGCCGAGACTGAATTCTTTTTGCACAATCACTCCACTCTTTCTCCAGCACATATAGCATTTATTCTGGATAGCATTAGATTTTCACTAACACACAACTATTTTTTCTTTGACCAGCAGTATTATCTCCAAACACGTGGGACAGCAATGGGGACTTCGTTTGCCCCCTCCTATGCCAACCTATTCATGGGTTGGTGGGAGATGTCCCACGTGTTTGGAGATTCTAACCCTTTCAGACATCATGTGGCGTTTTATAAGCGCTACATCGATGATCTGATTTTGATCTGGAGTGGCGGAGAGGAGGAACTTTTGAGGTTTTTTGAATACCTGGCAGAGAATACACTCAATCTGAAATTCACTCACACATATAATAAAAACCAAATACAATTTTTGGACTTGAATTTATATGTAGATATAGAGAATAAAATTCAATCAGACATTTACAGAAAAGATAATGCCAGGAATTCATTGCTTCATGCTAAAAGTTGTCACGCACGCCCTCTGGTCAGGGGCATTCCAAAGGGGCAGTTCCTGCGTTTAACCGGAACTGCTCCACTTTGGAGGCCTTTGTCCACAGGGCGGACGAGATGAGAGAGAGATTCCTGTCGAGGGGATATGATAGTACAGATCTGGATCTAGCATATCAGAGTGCACTGAACACAGATAGAGATACGCTTATAAATATGACGGTCAGTCGTGCCAAAAAGGGTACACAGGTCGAGAACATAGAAGCGCCATTCTTTGTCACTAACTATAGCGAGCAAGCGAATAGTATCAAAGCTATTATACACAAACATTGGGCCACATTATCTCTAGACCCCTTATTGAGCAAAATGGTCTGTATGGGTCCTAAGATAGTATTTCGCAGAGCAGCCAGATTAGGTAATTTCTTATCACCGAGCATGTTGAAATCAACTAATCATAACAAAACTAAACTGTCCTTTTTTCCGAAATTAATCGGTTCATTTAAATGTGGACATTGCAAGATCTGTCCGAATATGATCAAAACTACGCATTTTTTTAACCATGATGAAACACGCAGATTTAATATCAGAACATTTATGTCATGTCAGACGAGCTTTGTGATATATATGTTACAATGCGGATGTAAAAAACAATACGTAGGGTTAACAAGTAGAGCCCTAAAAATCCGCATCTTAGAAAATTTAAGACTAATAAAAAACAAAGACATGACACATCCAGTACCAATACACTTTAATAAGTGTCCGCTGGGTTCTGTCGAGAATTTCCAATGTTGTGCAATAGAACATGTAGCCTTACCCCCTCGGGGAGGGGACAGAATTAAAATCTTGTATCAACGAGAGGCCCATTGGATACACACATTAAACACGTTACAGCCCAGCGGACTCAATATTGATTGGGATCTGCGTTGTTTCTTATAGATTATTAGGATTGCAATACCTTGAGGAACGCCAACATAATTGTTAATATACTTGTTCTCTCCACAATAGATTGTTTAGTGTTAATCACTTTGTCATATGGTTTCCGTTCTGTTTTCTTTCCCCCCCCCCCCCTTTTTCGCCCCCCCTGCCTTTCCCCTTTCCCCCCTCCAAACAACCCCTCCTCCCCCCCCTTTTTGGTCTGTATTTTTCTTTGTCAAACAGCAATATTAATATAATATTTAGGCTTTTTTCTGTATAAAGGAGAAAGGTTTTTCTTATGTATGAAGACAGGACATTCTGTATATTAACATTGATTGAAGCTGTTATTGACTATGAGATATGAATTCAAGGGACCAATGTGTATTTTTGCAGTGTTGTGATCAGCTTTTTAATTCATTTATACACCTTCAATACATAGCCTGAATACATAGTTTATACACACGTATATGTCTATTATTGACAATATTATAATTATGGTTTGTCCTTAAGAGCATCCCAAACATTGTATTAGGGCATAGACATGTAATCAACAGGCAATGGGTATTGTAAGGGTTAAATTTTAAGCCGTTTTTCGCAGGCTTTTTAGGGTATATAATTGGGCAGCTACCGCTTCTCCCCACTCCAAGACGAAGCCCTCTGTGTAAGGGTGAAAAGCGTTGAGGGGGAGATCGCGGTGTAGCCCTTGTGTGTGCAATAAAGTTTTTTTGAAGATACATCCGGGAGCTTCATTCTTCAGACATGCGCAGTTGCGCCGAATTTCTTCTTCTTTTCTTCACAGAAGCCAAGAAACCAAGATATCCGAGGCCACCCCTGCACCTCCCGAAGCTCCTTCTGACCTAAGCCCCGACGATGGAACTCCACCAGGGGATGCTTACAGTCAGGTAGGCCCATCTGCCATTGTGCGTGTGGTACTAGAAGGGATCTATGCCTCTGCTCTACTGGACATCGGATCCCAAGTGACCATAATATACAGACAATTATATGACCAACACATCAAACACTGTCCCCTGAGGTCGGCAGAACATATGAAGGTGAGGGGGTTAAGTAATGAAGATTACCCCATCGATGGGATTGTGAGGGTTCAACTGGAGATACTCCAACTGAACACCGGCAAGAAACATCCCATGCATATGGAAGCAATGGTATGTCCTGAGCCTCAAGGACAGTGTTAGTACCCGATCATCTTGGGAACAAATACTGATATAGTGCGATCTGTAATCAGAGTGTACCTGAAAGAGACCAATGAATTATCATTGGCCAATCCACTCCTTGACCCTGTTCTACGGGAGGAGTGCAACCGGGTATATGCTTTAGAGCGTCACGGGGACCTCTACAATCGTCAACGCGGACTGACGACCATTTTACCAGGGGGAGTGCAACGTATGGCTGTCTGGTGCTGTTATCCTGATCGAGATGAGACCGACCATCTTTTCTCTCTGGAGAGTACCCCTGAGGAAGAGGTTCAGAGAGGGTATAGGGTAATACCCGAAGTGAGAGAGTGGACGACTAAAATTCCTCTAAGAACTTAAGAATATGTTCAGAATATCTCCCCATTCCCGATGGACCTTGATGCAGGACGAAGTTTGGGCCGCATATATCCGGTCAGCCCTGTGGAAACAGTATCACAGGTGAACGCCGCTGCAGTAGAGGAGCAGTTAGTCAATCTGGATTTCAACTTCGGAGATTCAACGCTGCCAACTGAGTGGAAGGATCGACTGACAGCCAAGTTGAATGAACGAAGGACGGTGTTTTCCACAAGTGAGATGGATGTGGGGTGCAGTCGCAGTGCCTAACACACAATTAGATTGAGTGACACCACTCCGTTCCGTGAACGCTCTCGTCGCATCGCCCCCAGGGATGTGGACGATATAAGAAACATCCTGAAAGAAATGGAGACCGCTGGGATTTTGAAGGAGTCTCGGAGTCCTAATGTGTCACACATAGTGGTGGTAAGGAAGAAGAACGGATTCGTAAGACTGTGTGTCGATTATCGAAACCTGAATAATCGTACGGTACCCGACCAATACAACCTTCCTCGCATTGAAGAGATTCTGAATGCTCTAACCGGGAGCCAATGGTTCAGTGTTCTTGACTTATGGTCTGGGTACTACCAGGTTCGTATGAGTGCAGAGGACCAGGAAAAGACAGCTTACGTCTGCCCCCTGGGTTTCTACCAATTTATGCGTATGCCCCAAGGAATATATGGGGGGCCCCTGCTAACTTCCAGCGACTGATGGAGAAGGCTATCGGAGACATGAACCCTCGGGAGTGTCTAGTCTACCTGGACGACATCATTGTCTTCGGGAAGACCCTGGAGGAGCACGAAGAGAGGCTATTTAAGGTGATAGACCGTCTTGGAAAAGAAGGGTTGAAGTTGTCGCTCGACAAGTGTCAGTTCTGTCACACCTCGGTGACTTACGTGGGACACATCGTGTCTGCTCAAGGAATTGCCACGGATCCGGCCAAAGTAGAAGCGGTAGTTAACTGGCCCCGTCCCGAGAAAGTCACGGAACTGCGATCATTCCTGGGCTTCTGTGGGTATTACCATCGCTTCGTGGAAGGGTACTCCAGTTGAGCTAAACCCCTAAACAATCTTTTGAAGCTATATCCCAAATATATAGGAAGGAAGGCCACGCCTGCCCGTCAACCGTTTGGCGATAAGTGGACGTCCGAGTGTAAACAGGCCTTCCTGAATTTGAAGAAAAGCCTGACCGAAGCACCGGTGCTTGCGTATGCTGATCCAAAACAACCATACGTTCTGCATGTGGATGCCAGTCTCAATAGACTGGCGCCGTCTTACATCAGAAGCACCCCGAGGGCCTTCGGCCCGTAGTCTACGTCAGCTGCAGTCTGACACCCAGTAAACAAAAATACCCTGTACACAGGTTAGAGTTCCTGGCTCTCAAATGTGCGATCACGGAAAAACTCCATGATTATCTTTACGGTGTTACGTTTGAGGAAAGGACGGACAACAATCCCCTCACGTACATTAATACCTCCGCCAAATTGGATGCGTCATGGCACCGATGGCTGGCAACTCTATGTAATTACAGATTCTCTCTGAAGTATAAGCCGGGGCCTTTGAACATTGGAGCTAACGCTCTATCCCGACGACCAGGACTAAGTGCTACTCCAGATGATGTTGAGTGGGAAGAAATCCCGGGGCCAGGGATGTGAGCAATGTGTAGCACGGCTACCATCATCAACAATCAAGTGGCCTTTTCAGAACTACGGGTTGCAGATTCTCAGCCGCCTACTGCGACCCAAAGGGAATGAATATAACTCACGACAAGGTAATACGATGGAAAGACCCAGTGGACTAACAAATGAGAGATCCGGTAATTACAGTAGCATCATTTGGCAAGCTGTTCAAAGGAAGAATCCAGCTCTACTGAAACGTGCTCCCAGAGACCTGATTACGTTGTTAATGCGTGAGATGGACAAGTTTGAAATGGACAATTGCTTACTCTATCGGGTAGTACAATATCACAACCACCCTGATAGGCGACAATTGGTTCTACCCCAGAATTTAAGATATATGGTATTGAAGTCTCTACAAGATGAACATGGACATGTCAGTGTAGAGAAGACTTTTGGGTTGGTCAGAGACCGCTTCTTCTGGCCCAAAATGCGAGAAGCGGTAGAACAACACTGTCGCCGTTGTTCTTGGTGTATACAACGCAAGACCCTACCTACAAGAGCAGCGCCCATGGGCCACCTAAAGAGTTTTGGCCCAATGGACCTGGTGTGTATGGACTTTCTGTGCATTGAGCCCGATACATGAGGAATATGCAACGTGCTGGTCATCACGGACCATTACACCCGGTATGCTCAGGCCTTCCCCACTAAAGACCAGAAAGCCATTACAGTGGCAAAAATACTATGGGAGAAGTACTTCGGTCACTACGGTCTTCCAAACCATCTTCATTCCGACCAAGGCCGGGATTTCGAGAGCACTTTGATCTGGGAATTGCTCAAAATGGTGAACGTTGCTAAATCGCGGACAACTCCGTACCATCCCGAAGGAGACAGTTTGCCAGAACGATTTAATAGGACCTTGTTGGACATGCTCGGAACCCTGAAGGGTGTGCAGAAAACTGAATTGAGTCGACACGTGGAGGCCTTGGTACACGTGTACAACTGTACCCGCCATGAGTCAGCTGGATTCTCCCCATACTTACCTTATGTTTGGGCGAGTGGCGAGACTGCCAGTAGATGTACGTCTTCGAGTGTCAACGGATGTGATACACAATGCTACCCATTTTAAATATGTGCAAAGACTTAAGGAGAGTTTGCAACAAGCTTACCAACAGGCTCAGAAGTCTGCAGCTAAACTGAATGCCGGCAACAAAAGACGATATGACCATAAAGTCAAATATCGGGAGCTACGTCTTGGGGACGCTGTGTTGCTTCGTAATCTGGGAGTCCCAGGAAAACATAAATTGGCGGACCGATGGAGAGATGGTGTATATGAGGTAGAGTCACAGATGCCTGGCCTCCCGGTCTATCGCATCAAAGACACTGAAGGTCGGGTAAAGGTTTGGCATCGTAATCATCTTCTCCCCATTCCACAAGTGGGAGACAAGGAAGCAGAAATATTGGCCACACCGCTGAACGGTGAGTCTGATTCCTCAGAGAGTGGTCAAAAGACTGTAAATAATTATACCAACTCTGAAACTCCTGAAGATCCTATGGAAGGACCCTTTCAAAGGGACTATTCAACTGAAGGGGCATCTCCCGGAGGAGCTATGGGTAAAGGGCCCCGTAGGCCAACGCCTACTAAGGTGGCTCCAACAGGCCAGCCTTTACATCCACAGAGCCCGTGCTTTGTACGAAACAGAGACTGTTCAGAGACTTTTCTCCCCTCAAGGGAAAAGGCTGATCCTCAGGACTGTACCTATTACTCCCCAGAGGGAGTTGCTGAAGAACAGCTCCGTAGGAGCCAAAGAGTAAGGTACCCTCCAAACCGGGTAACCTATCACCAAATTGGGGCACCCCATTATGAGGCTCAGCAGTGGGCTCGCAGCAAAGTGCAGTCCGTCATTGTGAGGTTCTATGAAATGTACAATCTGATATAGAGCTGACAAGTGTAAGATTGTATTTGATTGCTGCATTTTTATTATATAATGATGTGCCATTTTCATTATATAACTGCTGTATATAGTTACCTAAGTCATGTGTCCCAAGCGAGGGCGTTGGGGTTTTTACCAGGGGAGGATGTAGCCAGGTCCCCCTCTGCTCAGCGGACCCCCCCCCCTCTCCAGGTACTCACCACCCGGTCGGGAGTAGGGCGGCCGGTCGCGGGTGCAGGCGCGGGTGCGCGCACGGTGCGCATCATCAGTAAGCAGGGGTGAGACTGGGCAGTAGCGGAGCGGCGTTAGGGACTCCCGGCGGCTCCCGGTGCAGGGCGCCACCATCTTAGATTGCGCACGCATGCGCAGTAAGGGTTCTATCGCGGTGCCCAGCCAGGAAGCTCGTGCATGCGCAGTGGAAGCGCGCGAACTGCCACCAATGAGGACCCTGCCCCTTAGCTATTACAGTGTCAGTTAGGGACACAGTGGACGCTGCGCTTCCCACCAAGAGAAAGGTTTGGGATCAAGCCTACTCCGCCGAGAGAGCGGAACTGTACCCAGGGTGGACAACCCTGACCGATCAACCCGCTGGAGGAACTGGACGTCGCCAGGAGGTCGCCGGATCCTTTTCAAAGATCCTTTGAACGCCCAGGTGCCATCGCACTGGGCAGGTATTGTTACACACGTGCACCACCTACAGAATACTCATACATAGTGGCAGTGCTGACCGCGGGACAAGGGTTACTGTGGACACGGTGTGGGGGTTCACGGTGGTGGGCAAGGGTAAAGGTATACACTCAGAAGAGGGAGTGAATGACATTGGGACTTTAGAGTATAAGATTATTATATGCATATCAGTAAAGGTTATTCTTGTTTATTCATATCAAGTGTATGTCATTGGTTTGAGTCCTGTGAGGGACCCCTCCCGCACTGTCGGGATCCCTCCCAGGTGGAGGCGTTGCACCACGAGATAGAGTTATATATATGTACCCCAGGCCCCCCGAGCGGAGGCTTAGGTAAAATACAGTATCAGTAGCATCTGTGTTCACAGGGAACACCTGTTATACTAATAATACAAACATTTAATTTATTTTGCAACCCAGTTTGAATTGTTTTCTTCCATGGTACATATACTGTACTACAGGACATTGTGTGGAAATGGGAAACACCTTTGATCAAACAATGTGATCATACATGATAAGGTGATAGTAGTTGCTGCTCCAGAATGTTTATAACGATTCATATTATAAGAAGCAAATGGAATTGTATACATTTAAGGAAAGGGATGAAGATGGGTGGACAACTCATAGAAGATTTAGTAATCCAGGAAATAGATTGATCTAGAGGAGATGGAGATGATGATGATGATGACGACGACGACGACGACGACGACGACGACGACGACGACGATGACGACGACAACGACGACGACGACATATTGATACTGTAAATGGTTCTCACTGAATTTTTTTAAATGTTTTATCTTTCATCACCTTAGTTAAAACAAAGTGATTAAAAGAAAGTAGTGGTGAAGGGCAGATTTTAAAAAGATCTACATTTATTCAACATTTAGGGAAAACCCTTTTGGTATTTAAGAAAGAGCAAGATTTATGCTAGGAAAAATGGTCCAGATATAGGCTTTCTTAAACAAATCTCTTTTTCTTTAAAAAGAAAGTGATGTTTTAAGATCATAACATACAAAAATAGTGGAACACTTGGTGTGAATATATATATATAAAAAAAAAACAGTGGTATCCTGAACCATCACACTTTGAAATGGACAGTCTCTGCTGTACTTTGATGGCTTCTAAGAGATAACAATATGTGCTAAGCTGTCCTGCCAAAAGACACTTTTCTATTCCATTGGTCTTTAATGTGCTTTTAGACCATACCAATTTGTCTGGAAAAATAAAAAATCTTAGTGACAGTATCAGCGAAAGGATCTGTAGGGATCAGCAGGCACTAGGCAGAATTTTCTTCACAAATTCCACCTCTTAACTTTTCACATTAAGGTAGCTCATAAATAATTCCCAGCTGTTGTGAAAAGCTGCATGCCTGCCAAATGCACTACTTAAAAGCAGAAACCACAGTCTGAGACTCACTTGCATCTGTAACAGGTGAAAGGTATTGGCTATAACATTATTCCAACATCATTATTGAATTAAGTCTTCTAATATACCTGCTAGACATTGTCAGCAAAATATGTATTCCCAAGAAAGCACGGTCTTAAATTTGAGAACAAGCAACAATGCAAAACTGATATCCATACACTAACATTTCTTTATTTCATACTAGCTGAGAAAACCCGGCGTTGCCCAGGATGTAAATGCGTAATAGGTAGTATTATTTATAAATCGTGGAACAATAGGTGAGTATTTGTTGGAAAGGTTGGATAATAATGTTGAAAAGAAAGATGGAATAAAATGTAATACGATGTTGTATAAAAATGTTTTATTGTAAACACACCACAGTACAATGTATATTTTGGTGACATAACAGATGTAAAAATGTGAGGCGTGTGTCCTGCTAGGGTGTGAGACGGCGGGTGGCGCGTGGGTTGTGAGTGCTGTCTGTGAGTGGGGGTCCTGCTAGGGTGTGAGGTGGCGGGTGGCGCGTGGGTTGTGAGTGCTGTCTGTGAGTGGGGGTCCTGCTAGGGTGTGAGGCGGCGGGTGGCGCGTGGGTTGTGAGTGCTGTCTGTGAGTCGTGTCTCCTGCTAGGGTGTGAGGCGGCGGGTGGCGCGTGGGTTGTGAGTGCTGTCTGTGAGTCGTGTCTCCTGCTAGGGTGTGAGGCGGCGGGTGGCGCGTGGGTTGTGAGTGCTGTCTGTGAGTCGTGTCTCCTGCTAGGGTGTGAGGCGGCGGGTCAGTGATGTCGGTGCGTAGGGGCGGGAGGCAGCAGGTATGTGTCGAGTGTGGCGGGTGTCTGTTGAGTGCATGCAGCGGCTGTGAGGCGGTGGGTGAAAGGCAGAGGCGGGCGGAGTAAGGGCGGGTGAAAGGCAGAGGCGGGTGGGCGCGAAAGCAGAGGCGGGAAGGCAAGCAGGAAGGCGAAGGGTGGTGGGAAGGGGTGGAGGAGGGGGGGAAGGGGTGGAAGGGGGTGGGAGGGGGGGTAGGGGGTGGGAGGGGGGGTAGGGGGTGGGAGGGGGTGGGAGAGGGGAAGGGTGTGGGAGGGGGGAAGGAAAGGGGAGGAGGGAAAGGGGAGGAGGGGGGAGGGAAATGGGAGGAGGGGGGAGGGAAAGGGGTGCGGGGGGGGAGGGAAAGTGGAGCGGGGGGAGGGAAAGGGGAGTGGGGGGGGGAGAGAAAGGAGAGCGGGGGGGAGGGAAAGGGGAGCGGGGGGGAGGGAAAGGGGAGCGGGGGGTGGAGGGAAAGGGAGCGGGGGGGAGGGAAAGGGGAGCGGGGGGGGGAGGGAAAGGGGAGCGGGGGGGGGAGGGAAAGGGGAGCGGGGGGGAGGGAAAGGGGAGCGGGGGGGAGGGAAAGGGGAGCGGGGGGGAGGGAAAGGGGAGCGGGGGGGAGGGAAAGGGGAGCGGGGGGGAGGGAAAGGGGAGCGGGGAGGGAGGGAAAGGGGAGCAGGGGGGGAGGGAAAGGGGAGCGGGTGGGGAGGGAAAGGAGAGTGGGGGAGGGAAAGGGGGGCGAGGGGAGCGGGGGCAGGGGGAAAGGGGAGCGGGGGCGGGGGGAAAGGGAGGCGGGGGGAAAGGGGGCAGGGGGAAAGGGGAGCGGGGGCGGGGGGGAAGGGGAGCGGGGGCGGGGGGAAAGGGGAGTGGGGGGGGAAAGGGGAGCGGGAGCGGGGGGAAAGGGGAGTGGGGGGGGAAAGGGGAGCGGGGGGGAAGGGGAGTGGGGGGGAAGGGGAGTGTGGGGGAGAAGGGGAGTGGGGGGGAGAAGGGGAGTGGGGGGGGAGAAGGGGAGTGGGGGGGGGAGAAGGGGAGAAGGGGAGTGGGGGGGGAGAAGGGGAGTGGGGGGGGAGAAGGGGAGTGGGGGGGAGAAGGGGAGTGGGGGGGAGAAGGGGAGTGGGGGGGAGAAGGGGAGTGGGGGGGGGGAGAAGGGGAGTGGGGGGGAAGGGGTGTGAGGGGGAAGGGGAGTGTGGGACAGGGGGAAGGGGAGTGTGGGACGGGGTGGAGAGCAGTGGGCATATGTATTGTCATAATTAATGTATGTGCATGTCCCCCCCCCTCCGTGCGTCCGTCCCCCTGCTGGTTCGGCTGGTGCCCCCCCCCCCCCCGTTCTCCGTGACACGGCCCCCCCCTCCCCGTGACTTCCCCCCCGTTCGCTGTGACTCTTGGCTGCCCCCCCCCCCCGTTCCCCGTGACTCGCGCTCCCCCCCCCGTGCAGGCGGCGGCAGGAAGCGCCCTGTGTGGGCCTGAGGCGCGAGGCAGCATCGTGCTGTGGATGTTCGGGTGAGTGGGGGGGGGGGGGGTGAGGGGCTCCGGAGCAGCATCGTGCTGTGGATGTTCGAGTGAGTGTGGGGGGGGGGGGGTGAGGGGCTCCGGAGCAGCATCGTGCTGTGGATGTTCGGGTGAGTGTGGGGGGGGGGGGGGTGAGGGGCTCCGGAGCAGCATCGTGCTGTGGATGTTCGGGTGAGTGTGGGGGGGGGGTGAGGGGCTCCGGAGCAGCATCGTGCTGTGGATGTTCGGGTGAGTGTGGGGGGGGGTGAGGGGCTCCGGAGCAGCATCGTGCGGTGGATGTTCGGGTGAGTGTGGGGGGGGGGGTGAGTGTGGGGGGTGGGTGATGGAACATCGTGCGTTGTATGTTTGGGTGAGGGGGGTTGGTGATGGGCTGCAGTAGCGGGAGAGCTGTGGCGTGTGTTCGTAGTGTGCATGAGGTTGGGGGGGGTGGTGGTGGAGGGGGGTGCATGAGGTTGGGGGGGTGGTGGTGGAGGGGGGTGCATGAGGTTGGGGGGGTGGTGGTGGAGGGGGGTGCATGAGGTTGGGGGGGTGGTCGTGGAGGGGGGTGCATGAGGTTGGGGGGGTGGTGGTGGAGGGGGGTGCATGAGGTTGGGGGTGGTGGTGGTGGAGGGGGGTGCATGAGGTTGGGGGGGTGGTGGTGGAGGGGGGTGCATGAGGTTGAGGGGGGTGGTGGTGGAGGGGGGTGCATGAGGTTGAGGGGGGTGGTGGTGGAGGGGGGTGCATGAGGTTGGGGGTGGTGGTGGTGGAGGGGGGTGTTTGTAAGAGGCCGTGTTGCGCTGCTTGTTCGTGCGGTGTGTGGAGGTGAATGCTGTGGTAGCAGGCGGTGAGGGTTTTGTGGGTTGAGAGGTCGCCCCAGAGCAGTGAGGATTGTCAGTGAGGGGTGGGACAGTGGGGTGAGGGGTGGGACAGTGTGGCAGTGGTGTTGGCCGAAGGCCAATGAGAGTCAGTGAGGGGTGGGACAGTGTGGTGAGGGGTAGGACAGTGTTGACGTGGAGTGACAGGCCAAAGGTGCAATGCGATTGGCCCTAGGGACACAGGGCATGCAGACAAACATACAGACATTTCAGAAATATATAGTAGATTAAATGACATAGAATTATTGACTCTAAAATGATATAATGTTTATAACCCCTCTGTCTATATGCTCACATCTTCTGTAGGTTTACGTGTGTTTTCAGAATACATTTTGCCTTTTTAATCATGGAGAATTCACAGATTCAGGGCCAAAGTTACTAAGCAGTGCTAAGCCATAAGAATTAATGGATCATAAATTGCTTAATGGGTTATTACTGTTTAGTTAATATGCACCCTCAGAGTCAAAGAGAAACACGTAACAATTAGTATATAGGAAGATGATATGATGTATATAATATGCAGGGGGAGGCAGGCAATACATGGTTAATGTGAAAGAAGTGACTAAAAGCCAAGGTAAGCAGTTAAAGTCTTATATAAAGCACATTAATAGTACAGTATAATGCTCACTAATAGTATAGTATAAAGCTCACTAATAGTACAGTATAAAGCTCACTAATAGTACAGTATAAAGCTCACTAATAGTACAGTATAAAGCTCACTAATAGTACAGTATAAAGCTCACTAATAGTACAGTATAATGCTCACTAATAGTACAGTATACTGCTCACTAATAGTACAGTATAAAGCTCACTAATAGTACAGTATAAAGCTCACTAATAGTACAGTATAATGCTCACTAATAGTACAGTAGAATGCTCACTAATAGTACAGTATAATGCTCACTAATAGTACAGTAGAATGCTCACTAATAGTACAGTATAATGCTCACTAATAGTACAGTATAATGCTCACTAATAGTACAGTATAATGCTCACTAATAGTCTTTGCATGATTTACTGGATTCTTCAGACACTGACAAATTGTTTTTAGATTTTACATTTAGATTATATATTTAACAATATATGATTTATTTTTAAAGAAAAAACTAACTGGAATAATGCCACAGGGTGATTACTGGTGTGCCCAGTCCGTGTGAACTTGGTTGCTTAAGTCCTTCTTCCCTCGAGCCGCGGGATCCTTGGGTAGACAAAAGAAAAAAAAAAACAGACAAGAACAACCGGAATCAGTATAAAAATATTTTAAACAAATTAAAAGCAGATAAAGCTCACTTAAATGTGAGATGATATGGATGGGCACTGCAGGACATGGGTACAAACACATCAGGTGGGAAGATCCGTGACTGGTAATAGAGGACGGATTTGCGACCACTCTCCTGATATTATGGCTGTGTAATTAGTCCCGCAGTCAAGGTTGTTTCGCAAGCCTCACCCATCTGATGTTTTTGTCCCCGCGCCCTGCAGTGCCCATCCATATGATCTCACATGTAAGTGAGCGTTATCTGCTTTTAATTTGTTTTAAACTATTTTTATACCGATACTGGTTATGCTTGTCTGGTTTTTTTCATGTTTTTTAATACCTCTGACAATGTGTACAGCGATACACACAGTATTGATGCAGACGCAATTAATCACCGCCCCACAGAGGTTGCAATCTATTGTTGGTGCTTAGAGCACATGACATAAAGTGACTTGGTCAAGGTCACAAGGAGAGCAGATACTAATTAAAATCAGGTTAATCAACTTCAAAGGCCATGTTCTTACCACTAAGCTACTCTTTCAGCCCATTTATTTGTGATTTGTGCTGTTGCTTTCGAATTTACAGTATTCAAGTAATAAGACTATATCATATTTAAATAGCAAACACGTGCTGTGTTGTTTTTGGATTGATATCACAAAACACTTGGACAGAATATCTATACATACCACTAGAGATGTGCAAAATATTGCAGTTGCAAACATTTTTGCATTTTTTACCAAAACCTGATTCCATGCTAAATGTTTCGCCCAGCCTCATAGGGCTAATAATGTCACCAAAAAAGTAAGCTTTCAGCAAAATATCACCAGACAGTGATAAGGCAGGTACTTGGCCACTCTGTCCAGTAAAAAATTAGAGGTCATACCGGACATGTACAGTATTTGTCTGGTATTACTTCTCTGGATATAGTAAACTGACCGGTTTGGGACTGTGGAATTTCCTCCATCCTGATTGGCTGAATTATCCAGCAGCAGCCAATCAGGAGGAGGTGTCAGGGGCCTAGAGGTGGGGCCAAGAAAGCATGAAACAGCATGAACACGAGAGAGGTGAGGATGTGTGTCTGTCCTGTGTGTATTTGTTCTGTCCTTTTGTGTGTATTTGTTTTCTGTTGCTGCCCTGTGTATTTGTTCTGTTTTGTATGTACTGTATGTATGTACTGTATGTCTTTATTTATCTAGCACCATTAATGCACATAGCACTTTACAGCAGTAATACATGTCACAATCATATAAATAAAAAATAATACAAATAACACAAAGGGAAGAAGTGCTTCAGACATAAAAGTAACATTTAGGAAAGGGAGTTTTGTCCTGTTGTGTGTGCAGAGCTGGCTTGGTATTACGCAGGGCTCTCTTATCTGGTGTGGCGCAGCACCATCTCTTCAGATATTGTGGCATCATGAAGTCGCGGTGGCATAATGATGTCACAGTGCAATGCAGCATCATGTTGTCATGGCAGCGCCATGTGATGTCACATTGTTGTGGCAACGCAACACCATTTAACGTCGCAGCACCAGGATGAAGGGACTCTGTGGGTGGAGATGCCGCCGGACCAGGCAAGAGATACTTAGGTATTCAACATCAAGCAACAAACTATGGGGCCCATTCACTAAACTTCGATAACTTTAGTGCATTTGCATTTTCTTACCGCACTATAAAAAATTAGTGTAAAAACAGAATTCAATAAGAAAAATAACACATTATTTAAACTTCGGTAAAAAAATTGCAACATTGCACTATTTTTTTTTCTTCTAAGACTTATCGCACCTAAACAGTTTGCTTAAACGGCAGTCTGGAAGAGCTGCATGGAGAGTGCTGCATTTCCCTGCACAGTTCTTACAGGCGACCGTGTAGTTTTAACGTAAATTTGAATAACAGAGTATTGTAGAAGGGGGTCTCCTGAGCTGAACCGGATTCATTTCAGCCTCGTGGACCCCCTGCTTCTCGATTTACAGGCCCGGGTATAGGGTGCCGGTATCTCCAGGTCACATGACTGGGAGATTTAAACAATGCAAAAAACAAAATGGCAGCCATTACATGGTTACCAACCAATCGGATTGTTGCATATACCATGTGATGCCTTTCCTTTTTTGGAGTACGGTGACATCATCAAAAATGGAGGGAGGTATGCTACCTGATCGGCTATCTTACCTCCCTTTTTGATAACGTCACAAGGAAAGGCATCACATGGTATATACACCTATCCGATTGGTGGTAAGCCAGTGATAGCTTCCATTTAGTTTTTTACTAAAGTGACGTCATCTTAAAGGGACGGAAGCATATACTACCTGATCGGCTGGCTTCCTCCCTTTTTGATGACATCACATCCTTAAAAAAAAGGGAGCCTGTCACATGACACACCAGCCAATCGGATTGGGGTGTACCATTTGACACTCAAATGCAGCATCACAGGCCTTATAGAAGGCATGTCCCGTCTCTTTTGAAGCCAAGAAGACAACAGGGCAACATCTCCGCCCCTTTTGGATTATTTAGCAGAAAAGAAAAAAAAAGAACTTACTGGAAGACGTCTCTTCAATCAACATTTGACCATGAACATCTTCGTAACGGCTGTTTGAATAGCATTGCGTCGTGGGTCAAGAGATGGTGACAGAGTAGGATTCGGAGGGTGAAGACAGCGAAGGTAAGATACACATTGATTCTATTTTATTTAAGTGTGTATTTTTTTTTAGGTTCCATATTTACTGCCAGTGTGTTTATCTATGCTCCTTTCTGGGTATAGATAAGCACAGTGACAAGCAATGCATTTTTAGGCAAATGTTTGTTTTTATTTAATTGTAATGTATTGTATTTTTGTTATGTGTGTTTTTTTAGGTTGCCCATTAATTGTTAGTGTGGCAATCCATGCCAATATTCTGGGCATAGCTTACCACAGTCACAATCAATGGCTTTATTGTCAAATGCTTGCTTTATTTAAATGTAATGTGTTTTATTTTGTCGCTGTTATTTTTTTTTTAGCTTGCCCATTCATTGCCATTGTGGCAATCCATGCCCATATTTGGGGGCACGGTTTGTCACTGTGACAATCAATGGGTGTGGGGGTAGGAGTAGTTTCCCCAGGGAGGGTGGTTAGGCCTCCTGGGTAGGTAGTGGTGGAGAGAGGTTAATCCCATAATTACTATAGTGGTTACTAACCGCTAAGTTGATTAAAGGGTTAGTGGCCAGAAGTTTTTTTATTTTTATTGTAATGTTGCTGCCAATGGAGGACACAGAGGACGTGGAGGAAGACGAGGGTGACCTTCATCCTGGCAGGGGTAAGTAGAAGTTTAATTTACTTTATGCTGACTTGGTAATGTATTTTAAATGGGCAAATGTGCTATTATCCATCTCTGGGTAATAGGAATTTTGCCCAATACAGTGTGTATTGGGGTTGGGGCGGGGAAATGGGGGGAGGGGGTTGTATTGATTATTATTGTATTGCACTATAATGTTTCTTTGAATGGGGAAAAGTGCTATTAGCAATCTTTGGCTAATAGCACTTTTGTCCATTCCGGTGAAGTGTTGTTGGTACAGGGGTTGGGTGAAGGTGGTAGTTGCCCTAGGCTGGTATGTAGGCCTTTGCAGGAGGGTAGCGTGAGGGATTAACCCCTTCATTACATTAGCGGTTGTAACCTCTAAAGTAATGAAGGGGTTAACTCCTACTGCCACCCTCCTGCAAGACGTAAACACCCCCCTTGGGGCAACTACAAGCTTCACCCACCCCCTGGACCAACAACAAAGCAGTGCCTGCTATTTAACCCCTTGAAACTGACTGTAATTTTATTTTTACTGCATAGGATTAAATCCAGGTGGTGCTGGAGCTGAAATAAATATGTGGGCCAGCTCCGGAAGTCCTCGAAGACCCCCAGTATCAATCCTACGCAGTACAAATAAAATAAACTTGTTACGCATATCAAAATTTAGATCTCGCCACCCTTTAGCTGGTGAGAAAAGAATGCAAGTTTTTATAGTACTATATGCATATCTGAGTTTAGTGAAAAGCCGTTCCCGGCAAAAAATGCAATTTTTTCAGCTACCGCACAGGTTGTTATAGCAAGAGTGTTATAACTCAGCAAAAAAAGACGTTGTAGTGCGATTTTGCACTGTTGTTGGAGCTTTGTGAATAGTTACACATGCGAGATCACACTAAAAGGGCATTTATAGTGCAATAATGCTCTTATCAAAGTTTAGTGAATAAGCCCCTATGTTTCATATATATAACGCAGTGATTCCCAACCAGGGTTCCTTGGAGCAGTCTCAGGGGTTCCTCCTATGGACCACAGACCCCCCCCCTGAGGGTAGGGTTTTTTGGTATGTATTTTGTAGGGTGGATTGAGAGAAAGTGGGGTAATTGATGGAAGGTATGGGCAAGTGAGAGAAGAGAGGGGGGCAGGAGGGAGTGAGTGAGGAAAAGAGGGAGTAAGAGTGAGACGCAAGGAATAAATACATGCGAGGCGGGAGGGGGGAGAGTTAGTGAGATGGATGGGAGAGAAATACATGGGTAAAGGGTGGGAAATAGAGGTGGCTCGTGAGGTGTGAAATGTTGTGACTGACCCCTGTCGAACCTAATATGTGTCAGCCAGATAGGGGTTCCCCGAGATTTTTCAAAATACTTCAAGGGTTCCTCCAAACAAAAAAGGTTGAAAATCACTGGTATAACGACCTTCATACATACACAGTACAGTTCATAAAGGTTTGTACTGCTTTTATGCATTACATTTTTGCCACACAATAGGGGCCTATGATCTTAGTACATAAGAGCCTTAGGGCCTCATGCAGTAAGCGACGATTATGTGAAATCGGCAAGCTTATCGATTAGTCATGTTATTGGCGTTTTTCCCTCTCCGTATGCAGTAAGTGCCGAATACATTCAAAATCAAGCCGAAAACAAATCCGACCACTCTCACGATGATGAGCCGATCACACACAGGTGTATCGGCGTGCGTGGCGGGGTGCTGTTAGGTTGCACAATCACAAATCTTGCTGAATCAGGCGAAACAAGCATGTATTTGATTGCGCGCCATATTTAAAGGCAACGTGTACTGCTAATCATTCTCTGTGTTGTTGGGAGTGAGAGAGAGAGAGACGCACAGAGCTGGACGATTGAAGATTTGCATATTGACTGAGAGACTTGTTGTGTATTGGGAGAGCTTTGTCCTTTGTTGTTTTGTTTACATCTTTGTCTTGTTTTATATGTGGAAGTGGTTCGTGTGATTGCCTGTACATTTCTTGTCTGTTTTTTGTGAGTGCTGGAAGTATGCCCGCAAAGCGTGGGAAGAGTGATGCTGGTGGGAGTGGGAGTGCTACTCGTGCGAGTACGCGTCGGAGTGAACGTTCTGTTCAGGGGAGTGATGTTGCTGGTGCACCGAGTGGTGTTGCTGGGAGTGGGAGTGCTGGTGCTGCGAGTGGTGTTGCTGGGAGTGGGAGTGCTGTTGTTGGGAGTGGGAGTGCTGGTGCTGCGAGTGGTGTTGCTGGGAGTGGGAGTGCTGTTGTTGGGAGTGGGAGTGCTGTTGCTGTGAGTGGGAGTGCTGGTGCTGGGAGTGCTGGTGCTAGGAGTGTGAGTGCTGGTGCTAGGAGTGTGAGTGCTGGTGCTAGGAGTGTGAGTGCTGGTGCTAGGAGTGTGAGTGCTGGTGCTAGGAGTGGGAGTGCTGGTTCTGGGAGTGCTGCTGGTGGCGCAGTTGCTGATGGGGTGTCTGGTGGTGGCGTGCTTGCTGGTGGCCAGCTTTTGGAGGCTCTTCCATTGGAAGAAGGAGAGTCCAGTCAGCACCAGCCAAGCTCTGACCCTAAACCTGCTCGGAAGAAACGTGTGGAGAAGCCACGTAATCCTCGCTTCAATGACCAGGAAAATACAGCTCTTGTCACTGGCATTCTGGAGCACTATGACAGTATCTATGGACATTTAGTAGGTAAGTGTACCTTTACATTTATTATTCAAATACATGTGATCCTAGGTCATCTGAGTTTTGTTCATATGCAAATATGGGTACACAATATCTTTCTATGTTCATTAGTGTGGAAACACAGCTTTTTATCATGCCTTACAAGGACAACTAAACACAGGCGGTCAATTTGCCAGAACTGCATACAATATGAATGCAAGCTTGCTTACATGTATAGGTTTAGTAGTGAATGCTCATGTGCTTCACATATTACACATAAAACTGCATGTTTGCTATCTCTTGGAACAGCTAGCAGTGTAGGAAACTGGTGCTTATATTATTATTAATTTACCTCATATCTTTTATATGTTTTTCAAGGGCGGACAAGTGCAGCAAGCAAAAAAGAAATGTGGGACACAATAGTCATTGGTGTCAATGCCTGTGGGAATAGTGTCAGGGACAAGTATCATTGTCGGAAAAGATTTGATGATATTAGGTCCAAATTGAAAAAGAAAATACAAGACCAACGCGTGCATGCTACTGGCACTGGAGGTGGGCCCACACCACAACGTCTCATATTGACTCCATTGGAGGAGCTGCTTCGGCCAAAATTACTTACCGTCGTCGTGGAAGGCTTGGCTGGTGACCGTGACATTGGAATTTATCCGTCACAATTTCCAGCAGGTGATAAATATTACTGTACTAGGCGTGTCGTTGCTTACACTTATTTTGCATATTTACACTGCTTTTTATACTGTCTTCACAATATAAGCATACCTGCATCTATATATGTATATGTCTGATTCTGTGTATATATATATATCTCAAAATAGACATATATGTAGTAGTCCTACTAAAAGCATTAACTAATATAGCACGTGCCATTGCGTGCTCATTTACATGTGAATTCCCAAAATGCATAGCTGCAGTGGAAGCAATTGATGGTGGGCGAAGATGGGGAACAACAGGGTAGTACACATGTGTAACACATGTTTATGAGAAATTATTACTAGCTACAGGTACAGAACAGAAATATGTATCATATTATTGTGTATTTTATTTATTTTACTCCGACAAACATGACATTACTGCCTATTTTAAGCATGCATCAAAGAAATTGCATGTAACGGCCTACAAACATCACTGGCACTAACACATCTATAGTTGGTTATGAAAAGGTCCATTTTTGCTTTATGTCATATACAGACAGCATAATGAGGCACACGTATCATATGTTATGTCATTGTTTTCATAACTTAAACACTGCAGATGACTACTTAGCTCATCTACCATTGTGTTAAAGCAGCTGCAATTAATATCTCATCACAGCATACACTTCAACAGAGGGGGTGGGGTTCAGCACACACACAAATTACAGCCTCATTTCACGGTCAACTTAGTTCACACCATTTTCACCTGTTTCAAGTAATTGAAAGGTGTGGCTGATTAGGCTTTTTGGGGAAGGGAATACCTTTCTTACAACCTGAATAGCACAACTGAAGTTAATCACACTCATTTGAAAGCTTAACTCTAGCTACTAAATGCCCCAACAACTCATTACTTATCAAAGCGTACGTCACACATTAGTTCACTCATATCTATAGTTGAACTACTATGAAAGACACATTATCACACACTGCATGTGTTGTCTTGTTGAGTCACAGCCACATTCAGGTGTGCCACATCTTCGATTAATGTACCACACATATCCTCTACCAAAAACAACACTTTTTGCAATATGACCACCTTCATGATAACCATTGTGAATGGTCATCTCATGATAGTTATGTACATTATGATACTGATATCACTACACAACATATGATTTTTAGATACAAATTTAATCTATTTATCCTCACGCATTACTGCAGAAACATAGTATGTTGTATGTTAGGGAACTCAAAACTTCTAAGTACACAGGCATGTACAGTGTTATTACAACTATTTATGTTCACTTTCACACACATTTTCGGTTAAGGAACTGATGTTGTTAGTTAATCATAAATACAGAACATACAATAAGTGTTTGTTCAATATTTACACATGTAAATGTAAAACTTATGTTATTGTTATATATAGTTGCCCCTGGAGGACATGTGTCACCTGAGATGGAACAAGTGTCTTCACCTGGGTCAGCCAGCTCAACACAACTAGAAGGTGAGTTTATCATTTGCTGGCCATATAATATGTGCTCTTCTATATGTTATGTTGTCATGTTCATTATTTGTTTTGCACATCTTCTTTAAATAGGATTACTTAGTGTCAGTGCAAATTAAGTGTAAGGCAACATGTATTGTGTTAGTGATGTGAACTATCATGTAGGACTTCTGAGTTTAGAGCAACTTTTCATTCATTCATATTTCATACTGAGTCCAAACATTATTCGTAAGTCAAGGTAGTTTTTAATGTGAGGTTATAAAACGTATGCTAACATGTTAGGTGTTACTTAGGACACAGTACAATTACATAGTAACACAGCATACATTAACATGCCATTTAATAATGTGTACATTTCTTTTTAGAACATCATGGTGATGAGGATGATGAGTATGATGAGGATGACGCCGCAGAAGAGACTGAAATACAATCATGTGACCATGAAGAGGTGCCAATAGAAACTGTTGTACCGCCAAATCGTCCATCAACTTCCACATACGATGCAATTGTAGCTTCAGAGGGAAAAATAGTGGACGCAGAAAATCGTCGCCATTCAGACATGATGACAGTGCTGGAAAGGATGATTGGACTGCAGGAAGAAACAGTATCACAATTGGCACATCTCCACAGAGTCTTCATTGAAGTGCCTAAACAGTTGCAAAAAATCAACACCTCATTCGAAGCATTAGTTGTTCAGCAAACCCAAGCTAATTACTTGAGAATGACTAATGTACCCCAATTCAACACCTCACAGGCTGGATCATTATATGCTGGCAACTTCTCACCACATTCATCTGATCTTCAGTCACCAGGTCCCAATGTTACCGGTCAAGTAGCACACATTGGTGTGCAGTTTCCTGACGACATCCTACCGCTGCCATCTGTACTACATCAGCAGCTGACACCTACAAAGGAGGCCACAAAAACAAAACACAAGCAGTTACTACTGACCAGTTTTTGGTCAAAAACAAAAAAAGACTCACATGAAACAGACCGACCATCACTTGTGCAGTGTCTACCAACTTGCTCACATGTGTCAGTGGGCACAAGCCCTGTCGGTGAGTCACTTGCCACAAGCCCTGTCCGTGAACAGTCAGTACCCACAAGCCCTGTAGGTGAGTCACTGCCCAAAAGCCCTGTAGGTGAGTCACTGGCCACAAGCCCTGTAGGTGAGTCACTGGCCACAAGCCCCGTAGGTGAACAGTCACTGCCCAAAAGCCCTGTAGGTGAGTCACTGCCCAAAAGCCCTGTAGGTGAGTCACTGGCCACAAGCCCTGTAGGTGAGTCACTGGCCACAAGCCCCGTAGGTGAACAGTCACTGCCCAAAAGCCCTGTAGGTGAGTCACTGGCCACAAGCCCTGCCCGTGAAGTGCCAGAGGCCACTCAAAGTGGCTCTGTTGTGCCTAAAGTTGGTGGCAAAAGAAAAAGGAAAATTCAAGAGACAACAAGCAGGCCTGTTACTCGCTCGCAAAAGGAACAAAAAAAATAAATGTTATAATTCAGAAAATATGTCTTTGGCCTTGTTTTGTTGACTTCAGATTATCTAATTACTATTGTATGTATGCTGAAGACTGTGTTGTTTCCAAACTTTCAACTATGTTCTTGTACACGTGCAGTTTTGGAAATGTTAACACTCATAATTAATTGTGTTATAAATATTTATGTATTAATAGTCTGTTCAGCAATGGTCCACCTGGAACCAGTTGCAAAGTTTAGAGAAGCTGCCATTGACTTTGCAGCAAAACACTGCATTTGGGTGTGTTAATTGATGTAAGAATTGCATATGCATATTAGTCACATGCAATTATAAAAACACCTAAGTAACTGCAAACATCTTTCTTGTACGTGTACAGCAGGATTATGTGTAAATTATTACTTACCTTTGCCTTGCTTGGCCATTGTAATTTTGTCCTTTAATCATTTGTGTGTTCTTGTTTCAATAACATCTCAGAATGTATAATAATATATATACACACACACACACACACACACACTGAGTGTGTGTGTGTGTGTGTGTATATATATATATATATATATATATAGTACTATATAAACTGGTATACATGTATTTTACAAACTAATACACTTCATGCTTCCTTGTGAAAACACACTATTTTAATAATACAGGCCTAATGTTTGAGAAATATCCTAAGTTTGAGACTCTAACAGTATTGTGCTTAAACTAATGTTTATTACTTAATTCAATCATGTTTCTCACCATTTAAATAGGTTTCATACAAGGTATACTTACTGCCATCAATGTTGTGTGTACTCCTGCAATATTAAAATCAAAAATATATAATATATAAATATATATATATTTTTATAAGAGAGATATATTTATATATATATATATATACACACGTATTTAAACTCATGCAGACAGGGAGTTAACCAGACTTTCACATACACACAGAAATGTAAGCGGGGAAAAAACATTTCTTTTTGCAGGTGTGTCTTTTTACTGATATGCCTGGCTAAGAACTATTTTCACACAGTGTTCTTTGTTAGTTTTCAAGAAAACACTATGTGAACGAATTCAAAGTCTAGGGATGTTTTTCACAAACGAGATAAAAGAAGGAGAAATGTTTCTCCCACAGTCCCATATCACTAACCACAACTGTTAAGCCAATTAGAATTACAAATCCAATTGGCGTTTGAAATAAGGAGTCAAAGTAGTTAGTTTTGTTGACCTTGACAAGGAGAAACAGGAGTTTGTTAGCCATTCAGCACATTCATTTTGATGAGCAAATAACACAGACCTGCACACAGCTTTTGTGCTACTCAGACATGGCTGATGAATTCGTTAACAATATTAATCCCCTTTTAGGGTATAAGTACATGATCTGTGAAGCCATCTTGAACAGTCGCGGACAGAAAGCAAGCACACGCCAAATCGATGATTTCATTCGAGCAAAATATCCTTATTACCAAGACCGTAAGCATGCACGGAATTTTAATTCCTCAATAAGATTCACTTTATCAAGTAATGACTTTTTTGAACGTGACCAGGATAAGCTACAACACACCTATGGTTTCTGGAAGATTGCTCCGGAAAAACAATTTCTCCTGAAAGACGGCACTTATATTGTCGTGAAAGGCATATTTATTCCTAATGGCAATAGCAATGTATCCGCTACTACTGATCCGTTTGAATCGATACGTGCTGCAATATCTGCAGCCTCCATTCCTGAAACCCACATTGTACAAGAACAAAAGTACTATGATTATGTACCAAGCCTTTCAGCTGAAAATGCATTGGAATGGGAACCCGAAGAAATGAACCTACCTCCCGACCAATTATTTGAAGAAAGCAGTGGCGATTCCTATGAGCGCTTCCTGGAGGAGATATGTGTCATACTGGATTCAGCGGTTGGGTCAAGCGTGGATGAAAATGCCTTGCATTTCTGGAGCGACCAGTTGCAGCCAGGCGAAGAGTTAATTCTAGAAGAATGGTAAATATAACAATCGTTATGCGTTGACTCTGCGTTTAATTTTTTTTTTTTTTTTAACCACCATTTTCACTTTCAATGCGTGGATACAGCGTAACATTGCAGACTGCATAACATGTAGCGATCACAAACAAATTGTTTCCTAATAGAATATAGTAGAACCTGAAAGAGTAGTACACATTGCTGACGGAATAAATATACGTACTTTCCTATCCCTTTAAACATATTAGCAACATTTTTCCATAACTCTAACACATACCTGTTTTGTTATCATGCAACATCTACAACATTGAAAACCGGGTCCACCACGTATGACGTGGGACCCTTGTCATGGGCCAAGGCGTCCTTAAAAAGGATTACGGATGTAAGTCCCGCCCCCAAGCGACGTGCGCGCCTCAAAGCCTATTGGCTGTCATGTTTTGTTATAGTAACGGTAACTGCAGTGTGTGATGCGTGCGGCTCAGTGTTTGTAGGCGTACCCTGGGCGTTAGCCGAATGTTAATTGAGTGGGAGGAGTGTTAGCGTGCGTTTCACGCTGGCTTAACATGACGTCACACGTATTGCATTTGCGCATTGTGTTATCGGCCGTCCTTTGTGTCCAAACACGTCTGGTTTAAAAGAATACAGATGTACTCGTTTAGAATGATTTTAGTTTCATCTTCATTGTATTTGAAATAAAGATGTGATGTTTACTGGTATTTTCTACATGTATTGAACGCTCAACGTTCGCTTTGTTTTGCGCATGCGCTAACAGTTAGTGGAGCCAAGCGTGAAGTGCGTGCGCACACTAAGATGTGCGCGCACATTTTTCAGTATACAGGCAACATTCACTTCATATACATAGTTATGCCTGCTACAAATTTAAAGAAACATTACATACTGATGAACACTTTTACTTCTAACATATAAGTGACTGACGTGTGTATCTACACAATCATATAGAGCTGCGTAACGCGTTGTCACGAATACATATCTAGTAAGGTGCCATCTTTGACCATCATGTGTTTGCTGTATTTCAGAGATGTCGGGGAAGATACAATCGGATCAATGTATGATTTCAGAAGAGTCTACCTTTATATGAGATGATTGTGAGGAGGAGCCACCGACTACTATACTACATATGGAACTAATTTTATATTGCTTGCAGCGCTTATTAACAAACAATTAAAAAAGTGATACCCTTATGCCTATATTGCATAAGCACTTAATTAACATAATGATGTTGCAAAATAGTGCCTCTTGAATTTTTCTTGAGTGTTCTTTAATGACTACTAACATTTTATGACATGGTGTGTTTTTTATATAACAACCATTCCCACTCTGCTAACACATTTGTGTATTCTATTGTGTAATGGAACGTATGACTGTCGAAACTATGTAACAATAATAATAATAATAATATGAGCATGTTCATGTATAGGGCTGCTAGTTGTACGCAGCGATTTACAGACACATGTTTCAGCCTGAGGTCCCTGGCCCGTGGAACGTACAAATGTTTTTGTGCCGCCTGAGGCACAGGGAGATAAAGTGACTTGGCCAAGGTCACAAGGAGCCCACACCGGGAATTGAACCAGACTCCCCTGCTTCAAACTATCAGTGCCAGTGTGTGTCTTTACTCAGTGAGCCACTCCTTCTCCCAATGTAAAGGACACTTACAACCAAGTAGCCATTTATTTTTAAAATCTCTTGTTACATGGGTATGTAGATAAAATGGTTTGGGACTGTAGCAAATAATGTTACTGGCCAGATGTTATGGTCCCCTCCAATGCATGATGTTCTGAATATGACATCACCATCATGTTATGAAGTACGTTTCTGTGTATATTTCATTAACCTAACTAACTATAGTTTACTGTGTTTATTAATCGTTTAGAAATACATAGTATAGTCAATATGATGATATAAGCTACCATAATAAAGCTGGTGTTATCATTTGTCGGTGTTATACATGGATCCTACACCAATTGATAGAGACACAAACAGTTGTCTTAAAAAGTGTGTCTATGCTAGTGATGAATGTGCTCCCGTAAGTAAACAAATAAGTACAGTTATCCCCTTTTCTCCAAACACCTCTATATTACATTAATGGAAATTATAAGGAAACATACATAAAATGTGATGAAATGTGAGTAATCATTTTCTAATACAATGCACATGAAACCTCAAGAGTAGCTAAATGCATATACATGATACAGAAAGTACATATATGTAACATTTGTGTTTAAACCAATATGTTGGGTTTTTAGTTCCAATAATTATAGGAAGATTGAGGTAGCCACATCTTATGAGAGATGTCAGCAAATATACATACCATGATCAGTCATACTGCAAATATACCTATAATGCAAAGGAACAATATATAAATTGAAAACATTGACATGCCATCTTCAGTACCGTAAAGAACACATCAAAGTGTGTATTTGGTGTTACATGTGCAACACCATGTATATTTAATGACATTCAAAATGTAAATCAGCCTGGTGTACACATCATCTGGATGTACATGTTACACTGCACCAATAACATAGTATGTAAGCATACTAGAAGCATGAATGATTATGGGCATAATATGTGTTTTGTGTTAGCATAAGGAATAACACAATGCTAAAATATTATTGCTTTGTTACCCCAGTTGTATTCACATACACACAACTAAAGTACAATTGAAGAGGGATTATATAACCTGTGCAACAATAACATACCGGTGCCACATCCCTTTGTGCACACAGCAGAGAAAAGAAAGGTGTGCAACCCATATTCATCTGTGTCCTACCAGAAGGGTATATAAAAAAACATTCTTGTTAAGATAACATAATGTAACTATAAAAGTATAACTTGGAACATATCTGTTTTTACTTACAAGAAAAAAATGAATTGATGAGATTCTGGCGTGTCTGGCCACCACTGGCTGTTTGTTCATTTTCAGCAGCTACATGGGTGGGATGCTCGTCTACCACAGGCTCAGCTAGGTCTGACTGTACATTGTGCCTGAGTGCAACATTGTGCAAAATGCAACAGGCAAGGATAATATCAGACACTTTTTGAGGCTTGTATAGAAGAGCCCCACCAGTTCTGTCCAGACACCTAAACCTGGTCTTGAGTAGGCCAAATGTCCTCTCTATAACAGATCTTGTATATATATGGGCTGCATTGTACCTCTCCTCTGCTTCAGTTTGAGGGTTTAGCACCGGAGTCAAGAGCCACGGCCTAATTCCGTATCCTGAGTCACCTATAATGAATGGAGCACACATAAGCTGACATTAGTGATCAAATTGTACAATGCCAACATTCCTAAATCAAAATGTGTTTTGTGTTAGAACATGTAAATGTGTACTCACCCAGCAGCCAACCAGGTTCAAAATGTCCCTCTTCGAACGCATGGAAGACTGAAGAGTTCCTCAGGATAGAGGAATCGTGACTGGAACCAGGGAACTTGGGTACCACATGCATTATCCTCATCGTGGCATCACATACCACCTGTACATTGAGTGAATGGTAGTGCTTACGATTGCGGTACACATGCTCACTCTGACTAGGTGCAATCAAAGCAACATGTGTGCAATCGATTGCACCCAGCACACATGGTATCCCTGCTATATTATAAAAGCCAGTCCTGACTTCCAGCCACTCTGTTGCCTCTGTAGGAAAATGAATATAATTCCTAGCGCGTCTATTGAGTGCATAGAGAAACTGGGTCAAGGCCCGCGAGAATGTAGATTGCGAGACCCCGCCCACTATGCCCACAGTTGTCTGGTATGACGCGGAAGCAAGATAATGTAATGAGCACAGCATTTTAACAAGCCCAGGGACTGCACGACCTCTGGCTGTGAAAAAATCTAAATCTCCCCTTATCTCCTGATAAAGAGATAAGATTGCTGCTGAACTCAAACGATAGCGACTTACAATCTCCTCCTCACTCATCCCATCTAACAGGGTTCTCTCCCTGTACAGACGCGGATGAGGCACAACTTGTCTCCTCTGTCTTCTCCTCTGATCTCCTGTCCCTCTACCTGTCCCTCGGCCTGTCCCTCTCCCTGTCCCTGTCGTATCCGCGTGACTGTCCCTGTCACTGTCCCTCGGTGTGTCCCTCCCTTGCCCTATATGATTGTCTTCATCATCAAGCATGTCATAGAAAAGAATGTTCCTCCGTCTCCTAAACAATCTCAACATTTTGAAATGAGTAGCTGTGAATGATCAGGTAATGGGCGTCCTTTAAATAGGTATGTGATGATGTCAGGTGACATAGTAAAATGCAAGGTGTTACATTAACATAATAAAGTACTTCTGTGGCAAGCTGTGTGCAGTTCTTGTTATAAGTATTTGTTGTGTGTATTCTGCAGGGAATGATGATATTTGGCAATGATGTGACGTGAACCTTTGTAGAAACATTGCTTGCAAATAAATAGTTGCATGTGCAATGCATGTAACACTTGTGAACGCAACAGTCAGTCATGTAATTAGGCAAAAAGGCTGAGATTGACGTGGGAAAAGTTTTGTGTAACATGTGTAATTATCCATGTTATTGTGACATGTTGGCAACAATGAATAGTCGTGTGCATATGCATGCATTTCTGTAATGAGGATAGTTGCTATAGAATGAGTTTACAAGGTGTCCCAATGATGAATTACTGTACATGTGTGTATAAGTTAGGTTGAAGTGCTTGTAATGCTACGGTTACAATGTAAACATGCAATGTGATTGAGCGTCCAATAAGTGACGTCATGAAAATAGGGAGGACCCAAACGTAGATGTAAACATGAGAATTTAGATGTACATGAAGGTTTAAAGATGCGTGACACATTACAAGCATTGTGTAATGTAAAGGAACATGAATATACGGTGTATGTGTGACATGTGTGACATCATGTAAATAATTGTCGCTGAGTTGAGTAAAATGTGTGATATGATGTGAGGTTCTCCTTTAAGAGTGTAGTATAGTATTTTCCCTTGCCACATCATCACATGATGAGTAATGTGACCCGCAAATGCTGAAAACATGTAAAAGTCGAATGATATGCAAATAAGACACGTCAGCTGTGACACAATGCAGGGAATGCCCCCACACTGTAATGCAAATCCCCCTTTCATTGTGAGCAATGAAATGTAAACAGTACTATACTGTTATACGTCCCCGCTCCATTGACTTCCATTGATGTACAGAAGATTTTTTTTTTCTAAGTGCCGTTCCGGCAGCCTTAGCGATCGTTCTCCCGTCCAAACTGCCAACTTTAGTTGGCGGGAGAAATCGGCCATAACATCTCAATTTCGTAGTGCCGATCAGCCCCGATAAGCTGTTTTTTTTTGTTGAATCCAGCCGATTTAAAAAAGTGGCGATCAGTGTCGAAAACAGGCTTATCGGCAGCCGACTGGCCATAACCAAATTATCGGCTCCGAAACCTGGCGATATGAAACACTTATCGGCGCTTACTGAATCTCAAACCCAATTTTGGCTATAAAATGGCCATATTTCCCTTATCAACGCTTACTGCATGAGGCCCTTAATCTCCATGTGCTTCAGTCAACAAAACATAGATTGTAAGTGTGTTAAGGCAGGAACTGTGCATGTAAAATTGGTGTAATACACCCTATATTGAAATTGGGAAGCGCTTTATGTCCCATTCGGAGAAAAGCGCTATATTAAATTAAGTTATTATTATGCTGTTCTAGAAATTCTCATTTAGGAAAAAGGTTGTTTATTTAAATCTATTCAATGTTACTGCCGATAACATGCATAAGAAATTTAAGTGTAGTAAAAGGTTGTACAGTAAGTTCAGATCTATTCTTTTTTGCTGCCAAACATGACATTCATATTAACAACATTTATTTAATGAATTGCAAACGGCCATCATGCCTCACAGTAACATTTACTTGATGGCATTTAAATAGACAGAATACATATACTATACTAACTTTGGAAGTAAAACTATAAACAAAAAGGTAACAAAGTTTGGTAAAAGTTTGTAGTGTATTGAAATGTCTGATACTTGCAAACCTGCACAAATACTGTATTACAAGCTCTTCTTGTTTACTTTCTCACTTCCTCAGACGGCTTATGCTTTCATATATTTCCCCAGTTAGTACTTTTCCATCCTCGTCCAAAGTTCCTCTCCTCCTCCAAGCAGTTCTGACATCTCAATTAATTTTACACAACCGTTTTCCAAAGCCTCCTTTATCATGTACATATCATGTAATTCATACATTCTGTCAGAACACTGGCACTTCAATAATAATCATGAGTCTCAGGTTTGTTATTTTTGAACGCTAAATGGCATTTATTTAAACCATTTAAATGTTTCTCCTTAATAAGAGAGGGCATCAATAATTATTTTATTAGGTACATTTCCAGTTTAATGAAGGTATATTCTTACTAGTATTCGCAGATGCAGCTGTGCAGCCGTAGTTTCTCAGATGTTTTCCCCATAGATTTCTCTAAGTGTTGCTTGCCCTCGGCATGGCATCTATTCAATATTCTGTATAAATCAGCTCTTTTCAAATCAATGAGACTAAAATCTTCTCCCACAAAGGAAAGGCAGCTTCACCACATAGGGGTTCAATCATTATATGCCATATAATGATAAAAAAAGGCTAAATTAGTTGCTGCTCATACAGTACGTTACAGATGGCGAGGCCGCAACAGTGAAAGTCTGCCACGCCGGATACTGTGTGTGAATGCGGTCTCACAGCGGGGAGTTCCATGCTTCCGAATAGGACCCACAGCAGTGTTAATCCTCTGGTGTTGTGACCAACGCATCACATGACCACAGGTGGCAGCAGCACTGGAGACAGGTTAGCTACTGTACATCTGTATGTATCTTACCATATTATACTTGTTAGGCAGATAAATAATTTAATATAGGCTCAATTACAACACTAGATGGTCTCGTCTGTGTCCTTTTTGTGTTCCAAAAAAGCAGTGACTGAGACAGAGTTCACAAGAGATTTACCAGGCTGCGAATAATAACATGCTGAGAATAAAAACATCACTTGTGTGCACATTCATGTGTTTCAGACAGGTCTGCAACCCTATTTTTCACCATTATTTCCTGGTATACAATACTTCCACTGCAGTCAGGAATTCTGGGAAATGACATGCAAATGAGCACACAGTGTCACCTTTTGCTTCCAATCCATTTTAACATGGACCCCTGCTGCATTACACACCTTTCAGCACAACCTGGGTTAAGAAGTGCATAACACTAAACCCACTGTGTGCTCATTTGCATGTCATTTCCCAGAATCCCTTGCTGCAGTGGAAGTGCTGTGTGCTGGGTGATAATGGTGAAAGGCGGGTTGCAGACCTGCCTAAGACATGCAAATGAGCATACAGTTATATTTCCATTTGCTATATGCTTTGCTGTGGAGGGTTTTTGTCACTTTTTTTACTCACCATAACTTAACTAAGTATATATATATAATATTATATATATAAAATATTATATATATATAATATTATATATATATATAATAATATATAATATATATATATATATATATATATATACAAATGTAAATACAACTGTATGCTCATTTGCATGTATTAGGCAGGTCTGCAACACCGCCTTTCAACATTATCACCCAGCACACAGCACTTCCACTGCAGCAAGGGATTCTGGGGAATGACATGCAAATGAGCACACAGTGCCACTTTTTGCTTCAAAACCCTTTTTAACATGGTTCCCTATAGGCTTAAGCTTGCTACATGGTCACAGCTTTGAGCACAGCCAGGGTTAAGGTGCATACCCAGAAAACCCACCCACAGACAGCTGTTTCGACCTTTATGGGTCTCATCAGTGTGGGGTTGGTTACTGGCTATGCAAAGCTGAAGCAATGAGGATGGGGTTTACCATACGTAGTTAAGTTATGGTGAGTAAAAAAGTATATATATATATATATATATATATATATATATATATATATATATATATAGTGAAAAGCCTTTTCTTATTTTAAGAACACCATTTTGTTGTTGTTTATAGAAGCAGCACACATTTTTGGTGAACAATGGGCTAAATATAAAATGAAAGGGGACTTATCATACAGTACCAACAATATTTAGGCTACCAAGGATTCCGCTTTATTGTGCAGTTCCAATTTCACGCTGCCCTGATTTTTTTTTTTTTATATATTATCTATGCTCAAGTGCTCCTTTCATTTGGACATTGACTGTAAATAAAATGGTCTTATTTTTCCTTGGCCTTTTGTACTAATAAATATATAATACTGCTTTATTTCTACAGTCAGTGACTGTTTGAAATAAACTATAAAAGGCAATATATACATCTTCACAATCATAAAATGGCTTATTTGGCGGTAGCCTGTGCTTAATTGGGAAAGAGTGTATTTATAAAAAGGACAGAGAGGATGAGCACTAAATATTAATATAAATATATTCCTAGCATAATAATAATGTGTTAGATACAAACAAGATGTTAGAACACAAGATAGGACACTAATGTTTAGGTTCAGTTAGGGGTTCAAATCTAAATAAGAAATGCTGTGGTCATTGTTCTAATATAATTGTTAGAAAGTTCAGAAGGCCAATCATAACAAAATAATATATTGCATTAATAGTTTTCCAAACTAGAACATTAGGAGGGGTTCATAGTAAATTATGTCATTGGGATTATAAAAAAAAAATAAGCAAAACATCAAGAAGAGAAAATCAAGGCAATGTGGAAATAAAAATATTTTTGGAACAACTAAACAGGGTTTCACCTTCAAAGTGTTAAAGATGGATTTTAATGTAAACAAATGTATTAGGATTTCAACACATTCTATAATTGACTACATACAGTAATATGGTTGAGCTACAGTATAGCAGATTCAGTTCTTGATACAGTATGTAAGGAGTGGGAGATATGAGGTTTGAGAGTGGGCTACATAGGAGGGGAGAGGGGAGAGTGGGTTACATAGGTTGAAACAGTGACGGGGTACAACGTGACATGGGGAAAGAGTGAAATGGGGAGAGAGTGTCATCTGTGTAGACAGTGGCGTGGGAAGGAGTTGGTGACATGGGAGGGAGTGAGTAACATAGCAAGAGGGCAGAGGGGGCGGCTTGTGGACTATACATCTACCTCACTTTCCTTGTGTAGCAGGGATAGAGCTTCCGCTATGCCCCTGATTGAGAAAGGGAGGCTACAGAGGATGGAGAGGGGGAAAAGCAGCCTTTTCCCAAATTGCTCTTGAGGGAAATGCTGTGAGAATGGTTGTTCTCGTGGTATTTCCATGAACCCGAGTCAGAAGCGAGAACATGGTTTTTGCCTTGCTTCTGCTTCAGACTGGCCCATCGATCTGAGCCATGGTACAGTTTAAATCAAACCAAGTGATTTGGGGGTGGCTTGACTCAGCCATGCTTACTGTTATTACCAACATATTTGTAAGAGAAACAATTAGTAGGCTCAATGTAACTGGATAATACCATAATCCTAATATATGTGGTGAACTAATTTTTTAGATTGCCTATTTTGTTGCCTCAAAAAGAATGGGACCACCAACAAACTGAAGTTCTGTAAGGTGAAGGTGAAAGGTCATGTTTTATGGTTTGAAACACAAACTATGTGAAAATCATTTTTCAAATTGGAGCGAAATTCCATCCAAAACCCAAGAAAGGCTGATTCTCAGATTATTTTTTCTTTGTTTCTTTCTTTTTTCGCTTTTGTAGTCCCATACTTTAAAAAAAAAAAAATCCAAAACCAAACAAAAAAAATCTTTAGAACCAAAAAAACAGCAAAAGTGACCACCTTTAGGGATAAAGAAAAATGTAGTTTACTGTGCCATTAGCTTTTCTTATGCCTGATGGAAAACATACAGTAGAAAATAATAACATTTTAAAGAAGTCAACCAAAATCAAATTGCAGTGAACTGACATTGATTTTTTTTAATGTATTCAGAATTGTCTGTTGGATGCTTGTGATTTAATTTAATGATGTACATCTAACTAATATGTTTCTGAATTAGCAAAAGAATGCAGTAATTGTTCTACCCTACAAGCCAGTATGTTAGCAAACATGTTAAACATGCGCTTTAAGAGAAAATGGATAGAAGGGAAAATAAAGTTCAACTTCATATTAGATATGTTCAAATGTCTTGCTGTTAAGTTTACAAACATTTTTCTTGGCAGGCTGGGAACTGCATTCACTCTTTCTCCACACAGTGCACCTCCTCACCCTTTTTTTTTGTTGATATAGCGAAGTATTTTTCCCTTTATGAGATATCATTAGATGATATTTCACTAGGGTTTTTGTTTGCCTTTCCCTGGATCAATATACAGTACTGTAAGTATAAATATAGGATAAAGTATTTGTCGTCTAAATATAGCATAGGTTGAACTTGATGGACGTGTGTCTTTTTTCAACCTCATCTAATATGTATCTATGTAACTATGTAACTATGTACAGATACAGGCAGTCCTCGGTTATCCGACACAATGTGTTACTCAAAATGGCGTCGGATAGCGAAGCATTGTAAAGCGAATCACATTTTTCCATAGGAACCCTGTTTAAATCAAACGTTCCATTCCTGAAGGTATTTTTTATGCTAAAATACACAAAATATTTTACTCAAGCAATAAGATTATGCTGCACACACATACATTATGATGTAAAGATTCTATTTATTGAATCCAGAACTGTATTATAAAACTGTTAGACATGTTTAAAGGCATAAATACACCACAAAACCTTCACACAGACTGATCCGGATGATTTCCCTGACTGCAGCTTTCTGAGTGACATAATGTTGCAACTTTGCAAAGCATCGTAAGAGCGTCGGATAAGCCATTTTGGCGGCGTAAAACCGGCCATAGGAATGCTTTGGACAGCGTCGGATTAGCCATTCGTCGTAAAACGAAGCGTCGTAAAACGAGGATTTACTGTAAACAGTTAGATTATGAAAAATGGATGCCCCACAATTAGATGCAATAGCTACCTGCAAACAGTTTGCTTTAGGCAAGAAGCCTCAGAATTCCCATCCACACACATAACTAACACACACTCTACACTTTCCTAGATCTTTCTCAGCATCTCCCCTCATGAAATCCCTCTCCTGGCTTCCGATCAAATCCCGCATCTCACACTCCATTCTCCTCCTCACTTTTAAAGCTTTACACTCTTCTGCCCCTCCTTACATCTCAGCCCTAATTTCTCGTTATGCACCATCCAGACTCTTACGTTCTTCTCAAGGATGTCTTCTTTCTACCCCCTTTGTATCTAATGTCCTCTCCCGCCTTAAACCTTTTTCACTGACTGCCCCACACCTCTGGAATGCCCTTCCCCTCAGTACCCGATTAGCACCCTCTCTATCCACCTTTAAGACCCACCTTAAGACACACTTGCTTAAAGAAGCATATGAATAGCACTGTGGATATTCTGAACACATGATACATAAAGCTTGGCCCCTGCAGACGCACTTACCAGAACTCCCTCCTACTGTCTCTGTACGTTCTCTCTCCCTACCAATTAGACTGTAAGCTCCTCGGGGCAGGGACTCCTCTTCCTTAATATTATTTTTATGTCTAAAGCAATTATTCCCATGATCTGTTATTTATATTATCTGTTATTTATTTGATTACCACATGTATTACTACTGTGAAGCGCTATGTACATTAATGGCGCTATATAAATAAAGACATACAATACAATACAGTGTATTTTCCTATGTTTGCTTTATTGACAGTGTCTTCTGTAGAGATACAGTATGTGAAACTAGGAGGGATGGAGAGAGAGGATGAAAGAGACGGTCCTATTTAGTAGAGTACTCATTTTAACAATTTGCATATATTTTACATATTTAAATTGACTTGTTTGCATATTGAAATTAGCCCTCTCTCTTTTTCTCTCCCCACTTCGTTTGATAGGCATGTTGAAACTGTTCAAGCTAAGCTCAGCTTAATTTTGCTATTTTTACACGCACAAAAAAATCAGGGACATGTAACCCTGGTGTGCAAGGTCACATGACCAATGTGCAGGTGAGATTGATCATGTGACCTAGTTTAAAAAAAATGTTTTCACTACACTTAAAAAATTTAGGTGAAATTAAGAAAAAATAGCTGTGAATTTTTAAAAATTAGCAAACCAAATCCGGAACTGTTTGCACAGCCCTATTTATAGGCATGGAAGTAACTCCAGCACTGCCCCCCTCCCAATAAAGACAAGGGGCACTTACTTTTTGGAAGAAAAGGGCATAGCTTTATTAATTTATCGTATATAGGTAGACATACAGTCCAGGCATCGGTGCAGCAGAATACAATCCACAGGTAAATAATTTCATCAGTAATCTTCTTAGAATCCTTTAGTAGTGAGCAATAGGCATCAATCTTGAAAATATATTGTATAATTGCTCTTAGAATATATAGAGCATCAGGCTAATAAAAGTGGGATTTATGGGGTACTTGGGGGACACAACAACCAAAAGGTAAAAGTAACCCCTGTTCACCACCACACTTAAATGAGACTATTTAGAGCATGTAGGGTGTCTGGTATTAAAGGATATATTGGAAATCCATAAATAACTCACTGTTAGAGTGAAGGCTCAACGGAGCCTAATTGCAGGTAGTAGCTCATCCAGGCGTGCATCCAGCTGTAATAATTGATAGCAAAAGAAGGCAACCTTGTGGGAGGAATAGTGGAGCACTGCAAGCAGGGTAGGGCGCAGGTAGAACGCAGATAGAAACGGAACACCATAAATAAAAAATCTAATTTAATAAGTGACTGGAGACATAACAAAAGGAGCAGAGAAGTGCACTCTGACGCGTTTCGGGCCTTGGCCCTTTGTCAAAGAGTACAATATAAAATTCTTTATCCACCCACATCCAGGCTTTAAACCCATAGTTCAGAGCCAACTACCACGGCAACGCTACCATAAACTGATAGCAGAATTACCAACCAGCTCCAACAGAAGGCGTGCATTACCAACCAACCAACCAACCAACCAACCACTTTAGTTCCTGGGCTCCCCAGCCTGCCAGGTGTGATAAAGAAAATAACTAATTACAAAACCCTGTAAAAGATGTACTTTATGACATAAAAAAAAAAATATATTTTTTTTTTATACTAAACAAACAAACAGAGAACGACAAATACTGCAAAACCCAACAAAGGGGGAGTAGACATGTTGCTCTTACAGATGGGCTACGATTTAAGAGGTCCATCCCGATCTCCTCACCTAAATCCTCTCCCTAAGTCCGCCTCCCAGATTACCAGACCACCCCAAACTTTAACCCTCTACCTGCCCAAGCTAATAAGCTGCATGAGAAACGTGAGAGGGTGGCCTGCTCGTCTTGTGGCCCCGTCCTAGTGCATAGGATGGCTATATCACTGCAAAATACTGCTCTGCATAAAATATAAAAGGAAGTCATCACACAGCTGACAGAAGAAAATAAAAGTCAATTTTATCAAACACATATTTAGCTAGCAGGATCAACATGCAATTTCCCAGCCAATCATACCAAGACTATACGAGTCATTTGGTTAGCAGTAGGTAATCACTACAAGGGTACACTAATGTATTATCCCATTTTGTACTTATTATCAATGGATAGAAAAGACAGAATACCCATGAGTGTGTTAGCATATCTTCAGACTTGTTTTATTCTCTCCATCAGGGCTGCAGACAAATTTCCCGGGGCCCAGGACTAGAGTTACATCCACCCCCCCCCCCCCCGCCCACCCCGGCAGTATTGCGAGCCAACCCCCCATTTCACACCTTACGAGTCCCCTCCATTTCCCGCCCTCTCCTCATGTATTTCTCTCCCCTCTGTCTCTCTCCCTCTTCCTCAATCACCCCTCCCCCCCCTCTGGTCTCGCATGTATTTCTCTCCCAGGTGTCTCACTCTTTTCCTCACTCAATCCCTCCCTATCCCCCTCTCTCCTCTCACTGCCCCCTCCTTCCGTCAACAACCCTATTCAAAAAAGCCCCCCACTCCCTCAATACATATTAAAAGCCCTCCACTCCCTCAATATAGTTTGAAAAGCCCCCCACACCCCCAATACATATTAAAAAGCCCCCCACTGCCCAATACAGTTTAAAAGCCCCCTACTCCCCAATACAGTTTAAAAGCCCTTCACTCCCCAACACAGTTTAAACAGCCCCCACTCCCCCAGCAGGCACTGCAAGTTGGGCCCGACCTCTGGCCAGGCCCAGCTGCTGTTCCTCTTACGGCCTGGCCCCGGTTCTCCCTCACTTCAGGCTTCTATCCCTCTGTCCCACACCGGGACTCCCTCCATGCCGTCGCGCACTGGATGTTGGGCCAAGCCTACTTCCGGCGCACTGACGTCACAGAGGCCCGTTGGCGTGGGACAGACATCTGAGAGAGAGCCAGGGCCAGAATGCGAGAGGACCGGCAGCCGGGCCTGGCCAGAGGTCGGGGCCAACTTGTGCACCGGGCACACCAGCCAGCGGGTTTGGGACACCTGTACCTTCTGTCCCCACTTGTCAGCGGCCCTGCTCTCCATTGTCACATTTTATAAAGAGGTTAAGCTGCAGACAAGGATTTTGGGTAGTACCAGTCACTTTTAGCTCGGTATCCAGTTTATTACGTGGATTTCGTGAAGCTTTTGCCTGCAACATTAAACAGCTTATATACTGTACAGTAGGTATGCCAGGTTCAAGGAAGATGTAAAATCAATAAACCCACTCAAAGACAACTGTTTTGTCATTTTCTGACTCATCAGGTTGAGCTTGGTAACTGATTATGATTTGTGAAACTAGTACTGGGTGCAAAGCATACACACAAGTATTAAGTAGATCTAAGATAGAATAGCCATGAGTGTGTCTGCATATCCTTTGATTCAAACTCTTTTTCTGGTGATGTTATAATTTATCAGTAAAACTGCACCATAATTAATATTTGAATATAAAATGAAATATTTGGAAATAAATGGAAATTCTAATAGCGAAATTCCATCTCCAATTTGCTTTATTTTACCCCTGCGTACAAAATACATTTAATATTCCTTAATACATGGCTATTATAACAATGTTAGTCCTTTTCATTCTTCATATATTTCCCAGTGAATTAATTTCCATATTCTCTCAATTGCATATTTATTAATATATAGATACAAAGTTAGTGTAAATTGCCATTTGGGCTCATTCCCATTGATTTATTCATTCTTTCTACTTATTATATGCAGCATAACTGCACATTTAAATGTTTTAGAGTTCATTGTGCACTTGCTGGAACACACTGTAATGTGTTATTTAGCATAACAACAAAGATTTTCCCCTCCCTTATTAAAACTAAAGTTCGGCACTTTTACACGTTTTGATTTTGCCCAAACGGAATAGGCTTGTTACTGGATTTGTAAATATTATAGCTTTATTAAAAGTCTGGGCAAACGTTTTTCAACTTCCAATATTTGCATGTTTTTTACGAAATGTTCAACCAGTTTAAAAAAAAAAAAAAAAAAATCACAAGGCAATTAAAAATAATTTTAAAAAGAAATTAAAACAACCAGGAAAATGCATTTGAGGATAAGTCTCTCAGGTTTTCACTTTAATTTTTATTGTGTTTGAATGTTTGTACAGAAGTTTAACTCAAAAAACTTCAAAGTTCGAGTTTCAAACCTACAGTATGAACGTGCCTATCCTTAATAAAAAACATAGGAGTATTAACATAAGGAATCACTTAAGTGATTTTTTAGTTATTTGCTAGCCTTTGTCAATGCGTTTCGTCAACACGTGACTTCGTCAGGGGTTCTGACTAAGTCACGTGTTGATGAAACTAATTAGGATGTTACTGTTGCTGTGCGTACCACGTCACGACGCCGGAAATCTAGGTCAGACGGAGCGCCGAGGAACAAGGAAAATCATCGCTGGTTGCCGGAGGACCTCAATGCGAGGAGGAGCAGCCGGCTCAGGTTCCCGGATATGCGGCAAGCACCAATGATCGTGGAAGAATATTCGTCTACCTTGCCAGATGTATTGAGCATGAGAATTACTTACATTCTGATTTAAATTCACGGATATTTGTGACTGTGCTACTTTTATTGTTCGTCCATAAAATTTCATTTTTAAACTATATTACACTAGGAGAGTGCACTTTTTTTCTTTTTTTTTTGTATATGTATCGCTGAGGGATATGGTTGTCTTCTTAAAGGAAGCTGCCTAGACTCCTGAGGACACCTTCATTTGGATACTTTTTACTATTTCACCCAGCATTTTTTGGTGTAAGACTTTTACATTGATATCACTTCAGCAGATACGTTTGTTGTTGTTATTAGTATGCATTAGTCAGCAATTTAGTCCTGTTAGCCTCCTGCCCCTCTAGCAAGTTATTTTGTTATACCTCTACAACACTATTATTATGATAAAAATTTCAAGCACTTTATAGATAATATACCTATCATTAGCAAATATTTCTACCTATTGTAAAGTGTAGGCACTGTCATATATACTGTGTTTTATATATATATAGATACATATGTATATATATAAAACACAGTATATATGACAGTGCCTACACTTTACAATAGGTAGAAATATTTGCTAATGATAGGTATATTATCTATAAAGTGCTTCAAATTCTTATCATAATAATAGTGTTATAGAGGTATAACAATATAACTTGCTAGAGGGGCAGGAGGCTAACAGGACTAAATTGCTGACTAATGCATACTAATACAGTAACAACAACAAACGTATCTGCTGAAGTGATATCAATGTAAAAGTCTTACACCAAAAAATGCTGGGTGAAATAGTAAAAAGTATCCAAATGAAGGTGTCCTCAGGAGTCTAGGCAGCTTCCTTTAAGAAGACAACCATATCCCTCACTTCATATACAGTGTATATATATATATATATATATATATACTGAAGGGAAGAAAACGAACGTGCAGCAGAATATATAATCCCAGTCTGATAAATAATAAAATTATTTATCCAAGTTTTAAGCCTTATAATATGCTTTACCTAGTGTTTCCTTCTTATAATGTACGTTCTCTCCTCAACATGCTCCATAAGAACAGAAGTTTGTTTTTCAAAGGTCTCTAGTTTAGAGCAGTTTCACTTAGTTTTCTTTAATTATTTTAAGGGGATATTCTCCAACCAGTTAGTACAGTATAATAATTGCTGTGTCCATGAATAAAAGTGCTGCAGTCAACTGACTTACACTGGCGACACACTTTATTCGAGCTTGGCTAGTCCCACGAATTCGGGTATACCCGGGTGTATTGAGGTTTGTGACTGTTTTCTGCCCGAGTGCATTGAGGTATTTTCCAAGCAGGGATTGAAGCATTTTATTCCCGCTAGCTGCAATACTGCACAGTATATATATATATACTGCATTACAATTCATGAATTTATGCCATCTGGTAGACACGCGAAGCATTGCAGCCTATTAAATCCTAATCATTATCATTTAACAGATCAGCCGCCCATCAGCCAGGCATGAACCCAGGCTGGGAAGGCAAATGCAACGGGGCTTGTCAGAGGTGAGGAGCGGCGCATTCCAGGTATCTGCCAGGTACATACCGGGTATTTGCTCGAATAAAGTGTGTCGGTGCAGTATTGTAAGTCTGTGTCTCAACTTTACCATTCTCAATGCAAATTTCAATATCCAAAAATTCAAGGACAGTCTTGCTAGATTTACATGCGAAAATTAGATTTAAGTTATTATCATTTAGATATTCTATAAATTGGAGTAGACTTATCTCACTACCCCTCCATACAAATAGCACGTTATCTATGTAACGATGCCAGAGCATCAGGTTTGTACCAAATTCATGTTCAGCCCAGATTAACTGGTCTTCCCATTTACTCCAAAATAAATTGGTGTAATTTGGTGCCTGACAAAGCCTAGGCAAAGGCAAAACGCGTAGCTCACCTTTTGGACCAGAAGCAGCCACCGTAGGGAGACGAGAAGCTGACGCCACAGCACTGAATCCGGACGCGGAAGCAGGGACCCAACCTGCAGCAGACGCTGAAACGGATTCCTCTGGTGCTGCTGTGGTCTTCCTTTTTGTAAGTGTAGATTCTTATCATTTTTTATGTAATAAAGTATTGATTTTTTTTAATTCATTTAGCCGTATCTGCACTCACATCCTCGCCGATGGGAGAATTATCTACCACCGGGATACCCAAAGGGAGGGAGAACTCAGACATGATGTACACCATCCAAAAGGGATCAAAGTAACCTTTGCAGTACCAGCACTCACACTTTGAGTGATACCTATTTTATTTCTATTTTATCTATTCATCCTCCCCCCCTATTGATCACTAGCACATTATCCCACCATCTCCCATCACACTGAATATTGTGTGTGTGTATATATCTATACCGAGGGGACGATCGCCCACCACCAACTAAACACTGGTACGCGGATATGGAGGGGGATCCATGCTTTGATGTGTACCATCTCATAGAAGGAAAAGAAACCTTGTATACACCAGTGCTCACACAGGGCCGTGTAAGTGACATTTATATACATATTCATTATATCTTCATTCACCTCCCTTGTGGCACTAGCGTTGGTGTTTTGACTGGGGTATTTTACCCCTTGAGCACCTAGCCTAGTGCCTACCTTCTCCCAATTTTATTATTATTAATTTTCACCATTAATTTTATATCAGTTCTATTTTTATTTCTTTATTCTTATTAGTTCTATTTATTTATCGACACATTTTGTGTTAGACTCAATACAGGAGTCACAGCTACTTATACTACTGTTCACCTCGTGCTCCCCCTTTTTTTGTGTGTCTTTGCCTTAAAGTATCTTGTAAGTAAGATTTACATTTTTTAACAGGTTTCTATAGATAAAAGTCAATTTAAGCTGATCAGTAAGTAAGTAACTGATTGGATTCCCAATATTACCAGTTCGTCGAGAAACGCATCTGAGTGCCATTTCAGCTTCCTAATGGGTATTTTGTGCTAATAAAACTTTTTTATTTTTTCCCCTTTGATCCGGCATCCAGTTCTCATTGATTTTTGAAGTGCTCCATGTTTTTTCTATTTACTACTTTGGATTTCTTCGACGGGACGCACGCAGTGCTGAAATCCATTGTTTCAACCAACAGAAGTGGTCCGTGAGTACAGCGGTTATTTCCTCACTTTGGCTCACTGCCGATGGAAGTTGCATTAACTGTTCATATACTCAGACCTAGAGTTGCTGGTTTTTTCTTATGATCCAATATGCTGCCCTACAGTATTGTGGGGCTTCAATTGGTTTCTATTCCAGTATACTTTACATTTGGTCTTGAACTACAGTTCTACATATGGACTTCATCCTGATTCTCACTTAAGGAATTTAAATATCATGTCCTTGAATATGACCTGACTAAAATATTTCCTGTAGCACCACATGTAGATTCATGTCTCTTAAATATATAGTCTAAAATGACCAAGGTATGCTGATGGCCCCATAGGCAAAGGGCCTATGAGATCCATACCGATGAGCTCAAAAGGAACTTTAATAATGGGCAAGGGCACCAGAGGGCTACGAAACGGTTCCACCAGTGAAGTCATCTGGCACTCTGGACATGTCTCACAATATTGTTCTAGATCTTTTTTTATGCTGGCCAGTAAAATAGTGATGTCTTTTTACCACCTAGGTGCCCCCCCCCAAAACATGACTATGTGCCAGGTCTAAAACCTGTCTTAAAAGTTCCAGCAACAAATTATAGAACACACTGTAGCAAGTAAAAAGGTGGGCTTCTATATGAATCTTAGTAAGACCAAAGTTCAGCAAATGTGTTAACTCTACAAAGATTGAAATAAATGAAGAAAAAGAAGTCGAAAACTATGTCTACCTTGGTCAACAAGTAACCATGTATAGGAACCTTTCCAATAAAATCACAAGTATTGCAGAATGAAGATGGGATGGACCGCAAATAGAAGAAATAAGAATATTTTAAGGGAATCTTCCACTATGTCTCAAGAGAAAAGTGTTCAATGAGTGTATTCTGCCTATGCTCACGTATGGCTGTGAAACTTAGATGCTGAATCTGAAGAAAATAAGGACGCTTCACACAACTCAAAGTATGGAGATATGTTTGCTGGGTATAACACAGGAAAAAGAAGGAATGGGTTCTTAAAGAAACAAAAGTGTGACATCATTACAATTGTAAAGAAACTAAAATGGCAGTGGCAGGACGTATTGCAAGATGAAATTACTATGGTTGGGCACAGATTATACTTGGCTAAATTCCAAAGGATTTCAAAAGACCAAAACAACTACCAAACTTTGTTGGAGCAACATAGAGAATTGAGGCTTGCAACTGCAATACCTGGAAGATCAATGGAGAGGCATTCAGTCAGCAGTGAATCAGCAAGGGCAGAAGATGATGGTGAAATATTTATCAAATATGAATGATGTAGGGTGGAGAGAGTGGGTTACATGGGGGGAAAGTAATATGGGGGAGAGAAGAGAGGGACATGGGGATAAAAAAGTGACATGGGGAGAGAGAGTGGCATTAGGGGGACAAGAAGGTGATATGGGGGAGTGTGACATTTTGGACAAGAAGTAGCATCTGCAGGAATTAACTGTAGTTCCATTGCATCCTGTGTCCTGCTTCCTCTGCAGATTTGGATCCCATTGTCAGGGGTGACGCAGCCAGCACCATAGAGGAAGCCTAACATTGAGTGACAGTAACCCCCACGGTACCTACAGCGGTATTGGAGGATGTAGGGATACACAGGAGGTATTTTGGAGGGAAATGGAGAGTACCTCTTTGAACTCCTTGGCAGAACCACAAGTATCTCAGACAGTTCAGATTCGGGAAATTCTCACCCCACAAGTTCAAGGGGTTTTAATTTGAACCCTTGAATGCCCATTCGTACTATATTCTATACTTATATTTGGCAAATAAATGTTTTCTTTGATAAGGGAAAAATAAAATGAATTGTGAAAAAACACATTACATAAGTGCACCATAACACATTTTTAATCACCTCATCTTAGCCTGTAGAGGTTTATACTAAAATACTGTACCTAGTTTTGCAAAAACACATTTTTTTACTGCCAAGTTTAAATTAATGGTCAAATGTCACCACCCTCTATTACAATAGAGCCAATAACAAAAATAACAAGTGTTCCAACAGTTCTTAGTTATAAACTCAAAATGAACACCACACCCAACAGAATGTGACCAATGGATTAATTATATAATTCTAAAAACTGGTATACTACACATGTTAAATTATTATGTTAATTTGTTTTAATATGCCTTAAAAAACAAGTTGTGGATAAAACCACACACAACAGCAAATATATTCAGAAACTCCATAATAACAGCTCACTCTGTGCTACTTTTTAAGAGTGCAGCACCAAACTGGTTACCAACTATTTCATAGGTGCTGTCCATATGTGTGCCAGCAATCGTGTGTTTTTATACGGCAATAAAGTATCTATAATTATTAAGAATCTCTCTATCCCATCATGTTGTGCTCTATTTCCAGTTCAACACTTGTTTCCAGATCTCATCTGTCTTTTGTCTCTTTATAGAATATTATACCCACTGATTTTCTTGCCTGCATAATTTGACTCATTTCTATTGTACAACTCCAAATTTTAATTTACTGTGAAACATCCAATCAGACCACCAGTTTCATACTGTAGTTCTGCACAATTGAACTCATGACCCACATTTGGCAACCCCATTTGACATTAACATAAAGATCATTATTATCTCTAAAAATAACTATACTAAATTTGAAAGTTACTTTTGCAAAAACCTAAACATATTGCAGTTCGTGAGGGATTTAAAAAAAATAATAGCAGACATTTCAAATATCGCAAACAAAATTAATAATAAACTTTACATATTACCTTGTTCAACCCAAGACTGAAACATCCATATGTTATCTTTATTTTAAGCATTGCCCTTGTTTATACTTGATATACAGTACTTCCTTCTCAAAAATTAAATAAAGCGTAATAAAAAAGAACTCCTTTATCTTTTCATCCTGGATATATAATTAGATTTGGTGCCGCTCAGTTGTTGTCTGCTGCTAGAAATACAAGAGATGGGCAAATTTTTCGCAGAAATTCAAATCCGCTGCAGATGTGCAAGTTATTTTAAGCCACACATTTTCACAGATCGAAAAGGCAGATTCAGGTTTTTTTTCTATCACTAAAGATTCGCAAATGGATTCTGATTTTAAAAATATCCAAATCCGCCTTTTCAGAGTCTAGCCCCAGTATTAGAGTTGGATTTTGACTCACATTGCTGTTATGGATATTTATAACCCTGCGGATATTATCTGAGGCCTGACGTTCTGGCGTAAATACCACCTGATCTGGATGGACCAGTGTATTCAGGACCTTAAACGTGTTGCCAGTATTTTTGCAAAATGTTTGATGTCTGTGTTGATCAGCGAGATAGCTCTATTACACGGGCATAACATTGGGTCTTCCCTTCTTTTGGGATTACAATTATTGCTGCTTCAAGCATTTCTCTTGGGATCTTTTCACCTTTTAGGATAACATTAAACAGTCTAACTAGATACAGTTTCAGAATAGCTTCGAATATTTTGTAATATAAATTTGAAAACCCTTCCCTACCCTCACACATTTTTAACTCCTCCCTCTACTCTGGTACCTTCCCATCCTCCTTCAAACATGAAACAGTCATACTATTACTCAAAAACAGCAAGCTTGACCCTACCTGTCCTTCTAACTATCGACCTGTCTCCCTCCTGCTTTTTGCCTCCAAACTCCTTGAACGTCTTGTATTCTCTCGCTTGCTCCATTTTCTCAATACCTATTCTCTCCTAGACCCTCTACAATCGGGCTTCCGCACTGCTCACTCCACGGAAACAGCCCTCACTAAAATAACGGATGACCTCCATGCTGCCAAAAACAGAGGTCATTACACTCTGCTCATATTACTTGACCTCTCTGCCGCATTTGACACCGTGGACCACCCCCTTTCGACTTCACATTCTCCATACTCTTGGTATTCATAACAAAACTCTATCCTGGATCTCCTCTTACCTCTCCCATCGTACTTTCAGTGTCTCTTCTGCTAACACCTAATCCTCCTCTATTGATCTCTCTGTGGGGATAGTCCAGGGCTCTGTCCTGGGACCTCTTCCCTTTTCTCTGTACACACTCTCTCTAGGGGACCTAACAACATCTCTTGGGTTTAAATATCACCTCTATGCTGATGACACACAAATTTACTTTTCAACACCCGACCTTACACCTGCTGTACAAACCAAAGTTTCTGAATGTTTCTCTGCTATATCATCCTGGATGGCCCTCCGTCGCCTTAAACTCAATGTAAATTTGTCCTCTACTTCAGTATAAGTAGGAACCATCCCCATCAACTCGGAAGACCATCTCGAGGGGGCTTTACCACTCCTAAGGTGCTGTACTGGAAAAGAATACGAGCGCTCGGAGGAGAAAGTAATTGAGTCAGACAACACGAGTGTTCATTGTCAAAAACCTCTCCTAGTTTATTCTTGGTTACATCAGGGGTTATATAGCTAAGCAAGCGAGCGAGTATACGTGCAGAAAACATACTTCCCATATTCTGACATTAACTCCTTATCTAAAAGTCACAACAGTCTGTCTTTGAATGAAGTCATAAATTCTGACTCGAGACTTGAGATACTGAATGCTGAGATACCACAATGTGAAATTGCGTATGTGTCCAGACTTCCTGCTTTTACAGGAACTGCCATCTGAACACATACTTGGCATTCATCCAACATAGATGGGGCATATATGGGGCAAAGGTGAACAACAGAAAAATAAAACTTTATAAATCGATTTGAAGTACCCCCTATAAAATACACATTATCACTCAACATGACAAAAACAGAGCTCCTCATACTTCTGCCCAAACCTGGCCCTACTACCTCCTTCCACATTACTGTTGGAAATACGATCATTCGCCCAGTAGCCCAAGCACGCTGCTTAGGGGTCACACTCAACTCCTCTCTCACTTTCTTCTCTCACATTCAGAACGTTTCTAAAACCTGTCGCTTTTTCCTCCGCAATATCACAAAGATACGCCCGTTTCTCTGTTGCTCGACTGCTAAAAATCTGACTCAGGCCCTCATTCTCTCCCGTCTTGATTACTGTAACCTCCTGCTGTCCGGCCTTCCTGCCTCTCACCTGTCTCCCCTACAATCTATCCTAAACGCTGCTGCCAGAATCACTCTACTTTTCCAAAATCTGTCTCCGCATCTCCCCTCCTGAAATCCCTCTCCTTGTTTCCGATCAAATCCCGCATCACACACTCCATTCTCCTCCTCACTTTTAAAGCTTTACACTCTTCTGCCCCTCCTTTTATCACAGCCCTAATTTCTCGTTATGCCCCATCCCGACTCTTGCGGTCTCCTCAAGGATGTCTTCTTTCTACCCCCTTTGTATCTAAAGCCCTCTCCCGCCTTAAACCTTTTTCACTGACTGCCCAGCACCTCTGGAATGCCCTTCCCCTCAATACCTGACTAGTACCCTCTCTATCCACCTTTAAGACCCACCTTAAGACACCCTTGCTTAAAAAAGTATATGAATAGCACTGTGGATTATACTGGACACATGATACATAAAGCTTGGCAGCCTGCAGACGCACTTACCAGAATTCCCTCCTACTGTCTCTTTACGTTCTCCCTACCTACCAATTAGACTGTAAGCTCCTCGGAGCAGGGACTCCTTTTCCTTAATGTTACTTTTATGTCTAAAGCACTTATTCCCATGACCTGTTATTTATATGATCTGTTATTTATTTGATTACCACGTGTATTACTACTGTGAAGCGCTATGTACATTAATAGCGCTATATAAATAAAGACATACAATACAATACAACCCATCTGGGGCCTTAGAGTTTTTAAGAACCTTAATTGACTCTGAAACCTCTTCCATTGTTATCGGGCTATCCAGAATATTGACAGATTGGCTATTAATCTCGGAGAGATCACAGGACTCTATATATTCAACTATTTTCCCCTGCTGAGTTTTGTCTCTCGACTCTGAGTTGTGTAAATTATATAGATTGCTGTAATATTTTACAAATTCACTGTTGATTTCAGTCGGATTGAAAGTCTGAGTACCTTGCCCTCACCTTTAAACAAAATATATTTAGACTAGCCATCTTGTTGCGTAGTTTCGCTGCTAGTTATCTATCCGCCTAATTTCCTTTTCTCATAGTAGAGTTGATTCGTCCACCTCTTTGCTTTTTCTGTGTCCTCTATCATTATATTTTTGATTTCTCTCCTGTCCTTATCTATCTTTGTCCTAATATATGTTGTTGGGTTCTGCTGATACCTCTTTTCATTCTTCACTAAATTGACGTTAAGATGGGCTAATTTCTTATTCTTCTCCTTTTTTCCTGTGTGTTGCTATACTAATAATTTTGCCCCACATGTTAGCCTTGTGGGCTGCCCATAGGGTGGACTCCTAGACCTGGCCGTTGTTATAATGCAAAAAGTATTCTCGTATGACGTTATCTATTAAATCCCTAGATTCAGTTATGCCTAGTAGCAAGTAATTTCATCTCCATCTACCGCTGGGTGAACTCTGTTTAATATCTTTTAGGGTTAGCATCACTGGAGCGTGGTCCGAACATGTAATATTGTCCATCTCAGCTTTGGGTATATAACCAGCCAATCCCCCCAAAACAAAAACATAGTCTATTCTAGTATATTGGTCATGGGGGCTGAGTAGTATGAATAACTCGTAGAGGTAAGATTCATCATCCTCCATGTGTCTATCAAAACATTTTCAGTTAGGATTTTTTTCAACATTTTTTTGACCTTGTGTGGCTAGCTTTGTTGGATGGTCTTGTCTTGTCTCTGGCATCATCTAAAATAGTATTTAAATCGCCCCTATTATTAGATGTCCTTTCCTATGCTGTGTGATAGTGAGAAAAGCCTCCTCTAAAAAGGTTTCCTGATTCTCATTTGGTGCGTATAGATTTGCTATAGACAAGGTAATCGTCCCTATTTTGCCTGAAATAATGATCATTCTCTCTAGCCTATCCCTTTTTATATTTTCTAGTGAGAAGGGTACTGTTGACCTAAATAAAATTGCTACTCCCACTTTTTTATTCTGTGCCGGCGAGTGATAGATTTGAGGGAATGCCTTATCTTTTAATTGAGCTATATGTTCTCCGTTCAAATTAGATTCTTGTATTTTATATATATATATATATATATATATATATATATATATATATATATAAATAAAGGCCACACAAAAATTAAGTAGCGCTAAAAAGGATGTGAAATAACCCTAATATATGATAAATTATAATAACATATTTAAAATATTAAAATAAATTAAAATTACCACAATTTAACCTAATAATATCTGCAAACCATAACGTGATAGTGAAGAAAAAAAAAGGAAAAATCCAAAATGAATATTCCACTCAACCACAAAATCCAGAGAGAAATATAGTCCCAATAGAAGATCCAGGGAGCGTCTTTGCAGCTTTAAGGGGGGTGGTATAGCCAACCACTTTTGGAATCTGTGAACAAAAAACAAACAAAAGCGCAAGCTCCATAGCACGTAACTGAGTAAAAAATCAGGTACATTTACTTAAAAAATCAGCAATCCATAAGAATGTGCACTTACAGGATTTTAAACAGAACCATTCGTGGGAGAGAAATCTCTATTGTGGTCATCTGCGTTGGTAGGGTGAGTCCCAGATTTGCAGAGTGGATGTAAACAGCCCAGGTTCACCATGAACTCCGCCAGCCGGAGCGCAGGGAAGCCAGGGACTCCAAATACACCAACACGAACGCGATGACATCACAGCTCTACGCGTTTCATCACACTGCGGCGCAGAGCGGTGGTGAGAAGCTGGCGATGAGCAGCAAAACTGGACTTAGAAAAAAAATTAATTTCTCCTTCATCAGATTGATGTTGGGGTCTCCGGAGCTGATACCCATTAATATTAGCACCGGAGACCCCGGCATGAATCTGATGCTTGAAAAATGCACTTACAGGCAACTTCATTACCTTAGCAGCTAACGGCTAAGGCAATGAAGGGGTTAACCACCAGTGCCAGGCTTATTGTGGGTAGCAGAAGTGGGTGAAGGTGGTATTCGGGCCTTGGTGGGTGTTTAGGCCTTGCAGGGGGATTGCGGGTGAAATTAACCCCTTCATTACATTAGCGGTTAATACCGCTACGGTAATGAAAGGGTTAACCCCTCCCGCTACCCACACGCAAGGCCTAAACACCCATTCTTAGGGCTATCACCCCCTTCACCCACCCCCGCTACCCACAATAAAACAAAATTCTCACAACAGCCCTAATACCTACATCCTAGGCCCCCAATAAACATTAAAATATCTAATACACAACCCACCCCCTATGCCCCCCCCATAAAACCATTATATATTTTTTTACACACACGATTAATACCACAGGCTGGTGGGGGTCCCCGGGTGGTCCCTACAGGTGTCCCCAGGCCCCACAGTGCACCCGGGAGGGTACCCACGGGTGTCTGGGGGCCTGCGGGTGGTCCCCGCTAGGCTTAATGGCTTCAAGGTGGTCCCCGCGGGTTGGGTCCCCCTAGTCCCAATTGGGGCCGCGGGTGTCTGGTGGTTCCCGGGTTATCCCCATGGGTGTCTGGGGGCCTTTGGGTAGTTCCCACGGGGTTCAGGGGGCCCTCTGGTGGTTCCCACGGATGCCTGGGAGCCTTTGGGTGGTCCCTGCAGGTCCCCTGCAGCTGTGGGGCCCCCAGTTCTCCTCCGCAGGTGCCCCTGTGGGTGTCTGGGTGTCCTCGGTTGGTCCCGGTGGGTCCCCGCAGGCATGTGGTAGCAGTCCTGTAAGTAAAAAAACAAAACACGTCCTACATTTCAATAAATACACCTCCCCCCTCCACCAAAACACATACAGTACAGTAATGGGCAAAATAACTATTATCCAGATATGGATAATACTGTAGATTATTTGCCCGTTATTTAACACATCATTAGCCATGCAGCATAAATAAAGTAAATAAAACCGTTCTACTTACTCCTGGCATTAGAAGGACATCCTTGTCAGCTTACTGCAGGTCCATGTCTTCCGTTGCCAGAAAGAATACATAGCAAAATACATTCTAATGGTCCCTAGCCCCTTAATCACCTTAGCAGTTAAAAACTGCTATAGTAATTAAGTGGTTAACCCACCCTGCCCCGCTACCCACCCGGGAGGCCTAACCACCCTCCCTGGACTCACTATACCCACCCTGTACCCATTGAGTGTCACTATAGCACTATATTGGCCACTATAGCACTCAATGGGCACCCTAATCAAAATACATGAATGCACAAAAGACTATAATAAAGCATACAAAAACACCTAAACACCCCAATTCACTAAATAAAAACACTAGCCAACAAATGAATACAAGCACTAACCAACACAACAAGGAATTAATTCAACCATTAACCAACAAAAATAAATAAAAATAAGGTAGCAAAATGACAAACAATTACATCCACATAATAAACACACATAGAAAAAAAATCACACAATACAAAGCAAGCAACTAAAAACAAATACTTTGGCTAATAATGTATTGATCTGTAGCCTAAAGGGGTACAAACACCCATGGGAACCACCTGAGGGCCCCCACACATCCGTGGAGATGACCCGGGGACCCCCAGACATCTGCGGGGACCACCCGTGGACCACCTAGAAGCCAACGGAGCCTAGCGGGGACCACCCGGGGGCCCCCAGGCACCCATTGGAACCCCCTGGGGTGCACTGTGGGGCCTGCGGACACCCATCAGGACCAGCCAGGGACCCCCGCCGGCCTGTGGTATTAATCGTGGGTGTAAAAAATAAATAATGGTTTTATGGGGGGGCACAGGGGGTCAGTTGTGTATTGGTGCTTACTAAATATTTTTTAATATACATTTTAATACTAGTGTAGATGAGTAGGGGGTCTCCGGAGCAGAACCATGTTGGTTTCAGGTCCGGGGACCCCCTGCTTCCCGAGATACAGGCTCCGTTATGGGGTGCCGGTATCGCCTATGCATGGAAATGTCTCGCGTCACGTGACCGTGGGAATAAAATGCATAGGCAATACCGGCACCCCATAATGGGACATGTATCTCGGGAGAAGGTTTGTAAGGAGTAACAGAGCACTACTGAGAGCGTCCAAACTTGAAAAAAAGGATTATGAGAGGGAAAGTGCCTTTTAGCACCACACATCTATTTTTGTACTACTAGTTGAGCTGTTCAGTTTCTAGCTTCTACAGGTAATGCAGATTTATTTTAGCCATGTGATCCTGACGTAGTGTGGGTTTTTTTACTAACTCCTCTGTACCAAGATATTGGTGCCAGTACATCTTAAAAAAATAAAGGTCTGTGTGCAGTAAGTCAGTATACAAATAATATTGATACATGCCGATGATGCTGATCTATTAAATGGATCATAACCATCTGTACAACGGAGCATTCTACTGCAAGCTGCAGTATACATCTTCAAACACAGCGGTCGGTCAATTTATCATTTGATTAATGATTAGCATGTTGAGGCAAAAACTTTGAACTTGCACTGGGGATTGATACATTTTTTTTAATAGTTTTTGGGCCTGAATTCTTACAAGTAAAAGTGAAAGACTTAGGAGCTGGTTCTATATATGTGCTGATGTGGCAGATCGGGCTGTTTTCAGCCCAAATCCCCCATTAATGTCAATGGGGAATTTTGGCTGAAAACGGCCCGACCGGCCTCTTTTGTTCATATGAAATATGTAAAAAGTGAAGCATTTAGTTAAAAGCCTTAGTTAAATGTGCAACTATGAAAACTGAACACAATTATCAGCATTTTATTGCTCCCCTCAACAGAAAAACAGGACAGACTGGCTAAAATGTGTGCAGTTTTACTCCCCAGTATATTGAGAAGTCTGTTTGTATATTGAGAAGTCTGTTTGTATATTGAGAAGTCTGTTTGTATATTGCAAAGTCTATTTGCATCACTAGCGATAGGCCACTTCCATTCATTTGAATAGAAGTTATTGCATGGTTAACGTCCTAGCTAAGTGAATAAACCAGTTGAATTAAAATGATGTTGTGTATTCACACTCTGCTTAGATAGTACAGACTCCAGTCCTAAATCCGAGGATTTCAGAATTGTGCTAGTAATGTCATTTGCTCAATGACCCATGTTGAATTCTCACATTTGGGGGACCTATAGAATACTGTTAGTGTATACTTTACAATTGCTCACAATTTCTCTTTTCTACGAAAGCCTTTGAAGTTTTAGTACAGAAAGTAGTATGTTTTACTTCAAAATACCAAGTTGATTGATCAACTGCATTTGTCATACTGATCCAGCCAAAACAAAAAGCCAATGTGTGCATACATTTTTCTGATGCTTAAATAAAAATAATAATTATATAACAGTTTGTTACAGTATTCTTCTGGTAGCAAAGTCAATAATCTCATTAATCTTTGCATAAAAACAACTTGTTACTGTACCAATGTCAAGCTTCCCTTAACTAGGTTTGCTGAACGTATTGTTACAAATATTCAGCTCTCTGAAAATATAATACTGTATTTATAAAGGACCAAAATTATATATTGAGTTGCATTCTACTTATAACAGATTTTCTCAGTTCCCCTAATAATTGTTCATGCCCATAAAATAATATTGTTAAGTAGCTCAACCCTAAAATAATATGCTGTGTCAGGCATAATTATTAGTATATATACTGTATGGTCTTCCTTCACCATTGCATCTAACCAATATTTAGTTTAATCATTTTCTACTACACAACCTATTCTTTAGGAAAAGACCTATTAAAAACAATAACTCTATATGGATTGCAAGATTAGCTAAACGAAATAATGAATAAGCAATCTGACCAATACAGTACAGTACATCTTTGATCTAGAATTAATTGGGTTGTCCTGTCCTGTAATACTTACTGTATCTTACACTACTTAGGACCACTTATAAATAGAAAGTAGAATTATATTGTTATTGCTATGAAGAGATGTGCAAATGTCTTCATAAGTGCTTTGCGAAATTTGTCAAAACAATTCTGTCAACTTTTCAAGTTTCACAAAAATTTTGCAAATGGGTCCATTGCTTGAAAATGAGCAAAATGTCACGAATAAGGATAGAATTAAACCCAGATTCACTAATCTCCATTACACTATTTGACACACGCACACACACACACACACACAGAGAGAGAGAGAGAGAGAGAGAGAGAGAGAGAGAGAGAGAGAGAGAGAGAGAGAGAGAGAGAGAGAGAGAGAGAGAGAGAGAGAGAGAGAGAGAGAGAGAGAGAGAGAGAGAGAGAGAGAGAGAGAGAGGGATACAGTTATTCAATTTAAAATTAATATTTTACCATACAAGCTCATATAAAATGTCTGAAATTAAATTATGATTGTGCTATGTGATTATGTGATTATATGCTACTCCCCCCCCTTTAGAATGACATGATATATTATGTGACAGTCATTGTTTCTGTATGCTAGAGCGAGGTGCAGTATGTGTGCTTTCCAACATGCAGGTGGTTAAACTCCTCTGTAGAGGCTAGCTGTGCAGCTACTGTAATTAAAGCAGACTGAACTGATTGCAAGGGGGTTTAAAAAAGCAGTCAGCCGCCTGCCAGAGAAGAGACTTTCCCCAATCAGAAAGGACACTGGTTGGAACAGTTCCCAAGGCCTGCTGGGACCGCCTGGGACACAAAGCCAGGAATAAACTCTTCCTGAAACTGAACAAGCCTGCTCAATGCGGGGCTTGTCTCCAAGGAACCTAGTCTGCTGAGGGAGCAGAGATGTCCTGTCAAGGAGTCACAGTACCCAGATAAGGGCTTTACATTTATATTCCAGACATTGGTATATATTGTAATAAAACTGGCATTAGCCTAGCTTCCCAGTTGGGTAGCTAGGGACGTGTAGTTAGCCTCCCACTGTGGAGTAGGTTTTTATTTTATGATTTGCTTTGACGTAAAAGGACAATGTGCCTATTATTTGTTATTGATGTGGATAATAAACCATTGAAGGGTTTGTTAAAGCCTAAACATACCGGTTGGAATTTTACAGACCCTACCGTGAGGCCGTCCTGCCACAATTACCTTATATTATTTGCAATGCCCCTTCATCACTCCACAATTGACCAAAATCCTAATTTATTCCAGTTTTGAGTGCTGCAACTTTCTCCTTACTGGATTTCCTCTCTGCCGCTAGATCACCCTAAATTCCATACTACTGCTAGACAGATTTACTGTTGCAAACCATTTCTTCTCTGCTGCTCCACTACGCACATCCCTGCATTGCCACCTATATCCTTTAGAATCCCATTCAAACTCCTACGTGTCACTTACAAAGCTCTTTACAATATAGCCCTTATCTACTGTATATCTCAGATACATTTCTCAAAGCCTACCTCCACGTGTTCTCTCGACCATGTCCACATGTTTATTTAACCCGGACCATGACCGAATCCTTTTCTCTTTGCTCATAAATGCTCACTCTCAGGTCCAATACTTCTGCTCTGGAACTCAGTACCCCGCACTACCACATTCTCCCCATCCCTTATAATATTATAAAATTCCCTTAAAAGTAATTTCTTCAGAGGCCCATTCATCACCCTCCAAATATCCTTTTCACTGTGATCAGAAAGTGAATACATCTAAACAAAGTATGACTGAGCATACAAAGTAATAACATGTTGGGCAAATAATGCAAATACATTTTTTTAATCAAATGATAGTTGTGTCTCCAGCTAAAACACGAGAGTCCCTCCGCGCCAAAATACAAGTAGTAAAAGCAGCAGCGACTGGGTATTCAACTCAAAGTATTTATTATAACAAACTTATGTGCTCAATGTAGTAACTACATTTAGGTCCAAAAGTGGACCTACATCAGGAAATGAGTATATAGAAACAAGTTCCAGTATCGGTGCTCAATATGTAAAAGAAACATGTAGTTGAAATCAAGTCTTGCATAATAAGCTTGTTTACGTGTTGGATAAGCTCTGATTGAGCCTCCTGCGACTCCTAGACCCATTAAACACTCATGCATAAAACACTCATGTAAGGGGTTAATAGCCAAGACCCTCCATACAGTAATAATAAAGTCATATCTCAATGTATGATAGTCTTGTAAATGTATACCATGGGATGGGTTCCCCTAGAGCAGCACTTAAATGTCCAATTCTCCCAACTCCCAATAATGGAAAGAAAATATTTGGAGTACTCACATATGAGGCAGTTCATCCGGTGCATGAATCACGCTGGTGAGTAACAGAGAAAGGGCAATCCAGAAGATTAAAGCGGAGCACAGCTGTAGAAAAATTGGGGCAAGACACCTAAAAAGTGAGGTTAAAAATAAACTTTAGTCATGGCATATGAGGGAACGCCAAATAAAAACCACTCTGACGCGTTTCAGGCAAATGCCCTTTATCAAAGTGTATGCCTGAAACGCGTCAGAGTGGTTTTTATTTGGCGTTCCCTCATATGCCATGACTAAAGTTTATTTTTAACCTCACTTTTTTGGTGTTTAGCCCCAATTTGTCTACACCTGTGCTCCGCTTTAATCTTCTGGATTGCCCTTTCTACAGTACATCAGGACATTATTCGATGAAAGTGCGATCTTGGACTAAAATGTAAGTACTATATTGAGCATATGAGTTTTCTATAATAAATACTTTGTCTTGACTCTTGAGTGCCCAGCGTGTGCTACGTTTTCTACTTGCTCATACCTTAGAATACTAGCCTCTCTCTCCACTGCTGCTCCTCTTGTGTCTCCCTTTTTGCTACTTCTTAGATTGCAAACTCCTTGGACATGTGTTATTGTGCATGAATTTATATAAATCTGTTTGTTCTGCTTTGTTATTGTAAATGTCCTCCATCGTATTGCACTTCGGAACATGTTGGTCATTCTAAATAAATAACAGTTATAATAATGATAAGAATTACATTTTTATCACCAATCCCATGTAAAGAACAAATGAAGACCATTGTGCCAAAAAATTATTTTAGACCTTAATCAGCATTGGTTGTACATGGGGGTCAAGCCACTATTTACAGTATACTGTAAGTCAGTTTAATAACAGTTATAGATCAAAGGGTAATAATTTCATTAGTTTGATTTGACACTTTTATCACAAATGCTGCATAACATTCTTGGACAACATAACTGGTAGCTAATTGAATTGCAGTCCTTTGAGTGAATTATATTTTAATGATATTATCTCGAAAAAGGCTTTTTATTTTATGCAATGAAAGTAGTAACTACATAAAAAAATGTTTACTGTACAATTACAATCACGGGTTGTGATTTTTACATCTAACCATACTATACATATTAACTTGTAAAGATGGCCTAGATGGTAGAAAATAGGAAACCTGAATGATATGGATCCAGCATTGGAGCGCAATAATCACTAACTACCTTTTCAGAAATCAGAAACCTGTCTGAATTATATATCATAAATTATTGACTATCCCAAATTAAATTCATGCTAAATGTTTTGCAAAGCCTCAAAGAGTAATAATATTACCAAATTAGTCGGCTTTCAGCAAACTATGGTTTCAACATTCAGACAATTTTGCAAGCAAATCTACCAATTTAATAGAATTTAGCAAAATTGCATATTGAACAAAATTGCAATGCACATTGGCCAGGACTCATGAAAAGCACTATCACGGCCAAATTATTAACTTTAATGGCACGTATCACCAATGTTGCCATGATAGCACAGATCATGCTTTGATGACTCCCAGTCATTGACTTAATGTTGGATGAATCGCTTGCACACGCTGACTAAGCCGCAGCTTTTTTTGTCACTCAAAAAGGACAAATTCTGTACAGTTCGCGACCTCGTGTTAAAGTTTTGAACATCTTTACTGTGCATACTGTAGCATATAGTCGTTAGCATTTACAGATGATAATGATAATAATAATGTTCTGTGTGCCAAACATTGCTTCAAAATTATATGAAATACAGATCAATCTCACATATATAGTTAAAGATACAGATCCTTTCTTAATATATGGATAGAAAGCATATTTTTCTACTCAATTCTCATAAAATAACCATTCCATTAGACAGAACTCATTCATAGTCTATAAACAAATGGAAGCAATTGTACAAGTCAAAAAGCATAGGAATGTATAAAATACCTTCAATACAAATGTACCACTTGTGAGCACATTCACATGTCTCAGACAGATCTGTAGCCCTGCCTTTCCCCATTATTTCTTGGCATACAATGCTTCCACTGCAGCCAGGGATTCTGGGTAATGGCATGCAAATGAGCACTCAAAGTGTTTTTTTGCTTCTTGTCTATTTCAACACAGACCCTATAAGCTTATGCCTGCTGTATTACTCAGAAATTCTACAAAAGAAGCATGAAAGAAAAGCATAAATTTAGACAGCAAAAAAACAGTTTCTTAAAAAGCTAATTTACAATATCTAATTATCTCCACTTAGGAAAAATGACATATATATTTATCCTGGTAAGTAGTAGTGTAGTAGTAGTATGTCTTTATTTATATAGCGCCATAAATATACATAGCGCTTCACAGTAGTAATTCATGTTGTAATCATATAAATAACAAATAATATAAATAACAAGTCATGGGAATAAGTGCTTCAGACATAAGAGTAACATTAAGGAAGAGGAGTCCCTGCTCCGAGGAGCTTACAATCTACTTGGGAGGTAGGAGAACGTATGGAGACAGTAGGAGGGAATTCTAGTAAGTGCGTCTTATGGTGCATAGCGACAAATTAGGGCTGAGATGTAAGGAGGGGCAGAGGAGTGTAAAGCTTTAAAAGTGAGGAGGAGAATTGAGTGTGAGATGCGGGATTTGATCGGAAGCCAGGAGAGAGATTTCAGGAGGAGAGACGCGGAGACAGATTTAGGAAAGAGTAGAGTGATTCTGACAGCAGCGTTTAGTATAGATTGTAGGGGAGACAGGTGAGAGGCAGGGAGGCCGGACAGCAGGAGGTTGCAGTATTCGAGACGGGAGAGAATGAGGGCCTGGGTCAGAGTTTTAGCAGACGAATAACAAAGGAAAGGGCGTATCTTTGTGATATTGCGGAGGAAAAAGCGACAAGTTTTAGAAACGTTTTGAATGTGAGAGGAGAATGTGAGAGAGAAATCGAGTGTGACCCCTAGGCAGCGTGCTTGGGCTACTGGGTGAATGATCGTATTTCCAACAGTAATGTGGAAGGAGGTAGTAGGGCCAGGTTTGGGAGGAAGTATAAGGAGCTCTGTTTTTGCCATGTTAAGTTTCAGTCGGCGAATGGCCATCCAGGATGATATTCCAGAGAGACATTCAGAAACTTTGGTCTGTATAGCAGGTGTAAGGTCAGAGGTTGAAAGGTAAATGTGTGTGTCGTCAGCATAGAGGTGATATTTAAACCCAAAAGATGTGATTAGGTCACCTAAATAGAGTGTGTAAAGAGAGAAGAGAAGGGGTCCCAGGACAGAGCCCTGGGGTACCCCCACAGAGAGATCGATAGAGGAGGAGGTGTTAGCAAAAGAGACACTGAAAGTATGATGGGAGAGGTAAGAGGAGATCCAGGATAGAGCTTTGTTCCGAATACCAAGAGTATGGAGAATGTGGAGGAGAAGAGGGTGGTCCACGGTGTCAAATGCTGCATAGTGGTCGAGTAATATGAGCAGAGTGTAATGACCTCTGTCTTTGGCAGCATGAAAGTCGTCGGTTATTTTAGTGAGGGCTATTTCAGTAGAGTGAGCAGTGCAGAAGCCAGATTGGAGAGGGTCTAGAAGAGAATAGGTGTTGAGAAAGTGTAGCAATCGAGAGAATACAAGACGTTCAAGGAGTTTGTAGGCAAAAGGCAGAAGGGAGACAGGTCGATAGTTAGAAGGACAGGTAGGGTCAAGCTTGCTGTTTTTGAGCAATGGTATCAAAGATGCATGTTTGAAGGAGGATGAAAAAGTACCAGAGTAGAGGGAAGAGTTAAAGATCTGTGTGAGCATAATGATTACAGAAGGAGCAAAAGGTGTTAGGAGATGGGAAGGAATGGGATCAAGAGGGCAGGTGGTAGATGGAGAAGAGGAGATCAGCAGTGACACATCCTCCTCCAAGATAGCAGAAAAAGAGTCCAGAAAGGCAGGAGGAGAGTTAGGATGCGGTGTGGGATGAGAGGAGGCAACAGATGGGATGTTCTGACGCATGGATTCCACCTTTTCCTTAAAAAGTCAGCAAAGTCCTGAGGTGAGATGGAGGATGAGAAGGATGAGAATATTGCCAAAAGTAAAAATATTTAAGACTTAATCCTGCAAACATTCTCCTGTATATGCCTTCTATTTCTCCTAACTTCAAATTCATATAACTGAGGCCTAAATTAAATTCTGAAAGTCAAACCACAATGTTTGAGATTAGCTCTCTGAACTCCAAAATTCGCATGAAAACAATATGCATGCATCTTCAAATAAGCAACATCCACAAATGTAAAATCCTGTGTCCTAAAACAAACAAACTGCATATAATTATCTACCAAAATATCACAAATAACAGTCAGTTGAAAGTTTAGGTGCTGGTTGCTCCATAAGCCCATAAGTAATATTTTACCAAAATGGTAACTCGAAAATGTAATTTTGTAAATGGCAAATGTTACATACAGTATTAGTCTGTTTCGTTTTAAACATTCCCTCATGTTATGAGTCATTATGGGCTTTCTTTGTTTATTGTAAGTGGATGAAACAGGTCTGTGCAATCAACCAGTGCTCATAACAATGACAAATGCCACCAATTATTTCTATAACATCCACTTCCTTTCTCCAAAACAGAAATTGTATTTTTATATTATTTAAGTTATTATTTGGTATGTATGTATGTACTTCAGAACATGTTGGTCATTCTAAATAAATAGCAGTAATAATAATGATAAGAATTCAATTTTTATCACCAATCCCATGTAAAGAACAAATGAAGACCATTGTGCCAAAAAATTATTTTAGACCTTAATCAGCATTGGTTGCCAAAAAATTATTTACATCCCATAGATGGAAATCTGGAGACCTTGCTGGTACAATATGTATGTATGCATGTATGTATGCATGTATGTACTGTATGTCGTTCGTCGTATAGCTCAAAACAGAAGCGAGTAGAGGCTCCAATGACTTTACAACATACAAATGTTATTTTGCCAGAGTTATCCAACATTTCAGCCAACTACATAGCTTTTGTAAAGGAATAGCATTCCTTGACAAAGGGGGCCCAGTCGGCCGAAACGTTGATAACTCTGGCTAATTACAATTTGTATTTTACAAAATCTGTGGAGCCTCTACTCCTCTCCTGTTTTGAACTCTGCATTTGCAACGCAGAGGGTCTTCCCCTATAAGATGAGAGCACTAGTATAACTATCAGCTGTTTTTCATTATTGGTATGCAGCATGTATCCTTGTTATACTTTCTTTGTATAGCGACATCCATGCGCTGAGCACTTCACAGCAGTAATAGACGTAACAATATGATGTTACATGTAACATGTAATGGGAATAATCTCTTCAAACACAAAAGTAAACATTAAGAAAAGGAGACTCTACCCGAAGAGCTTAGAATCTAAATGATATGTAGGCAGAACTTAGAAGAAGTAGGAAGGTAAGTGTGTATGCACGGTGTTATGGTAAGTTTAAATACTTTGGAGCTAATGAAAAACTTAATAAAACAGTTTTTTGGGGACAGGCCCTGAACTTGGGAGAGAAGGTGCTTGGTAGATATTATGGAGTAGGGCATGCCAGAAGTGTGGGGCAATAGGTAAAAAAAGGTTTCGGGCAGCAGAGGACTTTAGATACAAAAGGGTAGACAGAAGACAACCTTGAGCAGAATGTAAGAGGTGAGATGGGGTATAGTGAGAAATTAGGGCAGAGAAGATAGAAGTAGAATTTATTAATACAGGATTTAATGAAATTCAGGAAAGGGATTTTAGTGGAAAAGAAGCAGAGCCAGATTTAGGAGAGAGTGAAGTGATTCTTGCTGCAGTGTATAGGATAGATTGTAAGGGAGAAAGGTGATAATTGAAGGTTACAATAGTCATTACAGAATGAGGGTCTGCGTTAGAGTTGTAGCAGTACAGCTATATTATAGATGAAAAAACAGCAGGTTTTTAGCGACAATATAAAAATGAGCGTATAATGTGAGGAAGGAGTCAAATGTAAAAACCAGGCAGCGTGGTTGAGTTACTAGGTATATAATAGTGCTATTGACAGTAATCAGGAAATAAGGAATAGGATCAGGCTTGGAAGGGGATGAGCTTCATCATCGTCATGATAAATTAGAGTTGGCGGAGTGCCATCCAGGATAATATTCTCGAGAGACATTAAGAGACTTTGATTTTGACAGCAGTTCTGGGTTAAAAAGTATATTTGAGTCACAGAAACAATATTTTAAACAAAAAGATGTGATAACTGATAATGTTATGTAGAGACCATATAGAGGGTACAAAAAAGAACTCCCAGGACATGCCCCTGGGGTACTCCGACAGACAGAGGCTAAAAAATGAAGGGCAAGTAGGGCAGTAGTTTAGGGGGCACAGGGCTGTCAATCGGAGGACAGCGGTGGAAGAGGAATTCAGCAGAGGCGGGAGCAGGATGGCGATGACGGCAGCAGCAGGGGAGGAGGGCGGCAGAGGAGTGTGGTGGCGGGGACCACCCTAGTGGTCCATCTCAGAGGGGGAGGGAGTGAGAGAGAATGGGAGGAGGGGGGAGATAGAGAATGGGGGAGCAAGGGGGAGGGAGAAAGATAATTGGGGGTAGAATTGAGGGGCAATGAATGGGGGGGAAAGTGGGGTAGAAGAGGACAGAATGTGGAAGGAAAATAGGAGGAGTAATGGGGGGGAGAAATAGGAGAGAGAGAGAATGGGGGAAGGAGGGGGGGAAAGAATGGGGTATGGAGAGTGAGAATGGGATGTGGGAGGAAGGGGAGTGGGAAAGAGAGGAGGAGTGTGTGTGGTTCTATAAAAAAAAGGGGGGGGTGGTGCAGTTGGTGAAACTTGCCCTGGATGCAAAAATACATAGTTCCTCCTCTGCCAACAGAGATCAAGAGTGGAAGTGGATTTGTTAGCAAACGAGACATAGAAAGTTCAATAGGGAGAGGTAAGAAGAATTCCAAGATAGAGCTTTGTGACTGATATCAAAAGTGGAGAGAATGTCAAGGAGAAGGGATGGTCCACGGTATTAAATTTAGTCCAGTTTAACCCTTAGGCTGCTTTTATGCCAGTGGCACCCAGGCTGCCATTGGTCTTCCAGCAGCGAAAGAGTTAACAGTGTAATAATTATCCATGACAGTCTTTTTTCAGATCTTTCTTTCTCTATTCTACCAAAGCATCTAACAGGCCAGCAAATGGGGGTTACAAAATCAGGACTGGAATATTATCACACTGTTGAAATGTGCCCCATGCTTCTTGCTCTAAAATCTGTAAGACCACTAATGATGAGAATGAAGCTGCCTTTTAATGAAAGATACTATGTAAGGATGTTACACGTGACAGGTCTTACTACTTCTGCACAGGGAATCTGATGATTGTCTTAAATATTACAAATAATGATATACTTATAATAAAATGCAGTTGTTAATTAAACTCTTAGCTATTTACTTCATACTGATTACATCTGTATATTGAGAGTTTTTTATTTGAAATTAATTTCCAGCAAAGCCTTGTTTTTGTTTTGTTTTTTTGTTAAATAAAAGTGGCATTACAAACTTCTATAGCCCTTCACCGCTAGGGGAGCAAGCAACTGCAAAATGCTCATGGCAACAAGAACTGAAACATTAATGGATCCTGGGATTATAATCTAACATCATGTTAAAATAGTAAAAAAAAAAAAAAAATAGTAAAATAATATAAAGCAAAAAAAGCAAACTGTTGAATAGAATTTTTTTTTTTTGTACAAAAGATTTTGTAATCTTATTTTGTATGCATGTAGTAGACATAACAACATGTTTTCATTTTGCTTTGGGGTTTACAGCTCGTCAGTTAGTTGCATATATTAGCTATCACTATTAACTAAATGATGCCCTTAAAGTGCTAAAGTTTGAGATAGCAATTGAAGACACTGCCAAGTATTTGTTGTCTTTACCATAACCCAGGAGTATGCAATGCAGGATTCATGAAGAGCTTGGCCAGTGTGTTATTTTAATGACAAGTTTCTTTTCATGGAACATTTCATAAGTGTCTAGTAAAATCAGGAAGAAATTGCTTTGTTTAATACACAGTATATTTAGTACAGCAGCAAAAACAATGAAGAATTCAATAAGCAATATGAAATCAATAGCATTTATAGTACAGTATATATAACGGTTTAAAGACACCTTATAAAAATACCTGTATAATGTATGTAGAAATTATATTCTTAAAGCTGTTGCTATAACATTAGTTCAAGCTCAACTAAATAAAGCACCAATGCATCTGAATACAGGGAAAAGCTTTGCAAAAACATTCACTAAACAGTGCAATATGGTTCTGAGCTGCAGACTACTTATTTCTTCAGCAGTGACATGGATTATATTATATACAACTGTAGTCTCAATGGCACATACTTCTAAGATTTCTAGGAGGGCCAAGGGCTAAAATGGGCAATTCTAATAATAAAAAGCAAGGTTTTCTGTAAAAAATAATAATTTCTAAACAGACATTTTATTAAATAATGAATATGATATCATGACGATTTAAAAAGCAAACAAAGAAAAAACTCATTACCTGCAGTAGGTGTTACAGTATATTGCTTTTCTCATGTAAAGTGGTAAAATGACAAAGGAGGTAGAAGGAGTAGATGGTGTGATACCTTTTAGTGGATCAACAAATACAGCCATCACATGGCATGAAATGCTTTCGGTATATTGCCCCCTCAAATAATGTTAGCCCATGCCCACAGTTTCACATAAAACTGGGTTGCTTGTCATGTAATCAGGGATTTATACAGTTATAAGGCCTAGTTGTGTCAATATTAGGTAATAATATCACCCATGTGTTGATTATCCAAACAGGCTATTTTGCTGAAGCAGATATTGTAAAAAGCAGGCTTTGTACCTACTTTCCTAGAAATGACATTGTAAACACTGGATCTGAATACAATTGCTCCAAATGCAATTTCTAATTTGCTCTTTGAAACAAATTGATACTTTCATGTGGTCTGCTTATTAAATGTTACTTTAGAAGTTACCTAACTTAGCTTTGGACTGACTGAGCCACAGTAGATTTTCTTCACAGTGCCCACAAAGCAATTTATTATTGTTTATCATTATCAACATAAACTTGAACAGCATTTCCTATTCATGTTATTTTGTCATTCTACCAAAAAAAAAAAGTGTATTTCGTTACCTGTCATTATTTCAGTTAAAATTAAAGAATCAAAAAATAATTAAAAGTGTATCCATGCTAGATGCCAAGTTACTTTGAACTAAATTATTAACATATTGTGATTTCCTTTAGCTGCCCAAGGGGGTTCCTTATCTGTGTCCTTTATGCCTCACTAAACCATCCAAAGAGACATGCCCACGTTTATATTTATATGCTAGATTATTGAGAGTTTGGGTGTTTTGGTTTCTATACAATAAATGCATTGCATGCTAGTTACATTGTGACGTCACTCTTGAATGTTATGACTTCGCCATAAATTGAATTTAACCTTACACCAATGTATTATAATTAAGAAACAGGAATCTGAAAAGCCTGTTAAATCTTGTTGCACAGGTTGATGAATTTACGTAGTTTATCATGCACAGCAGACATTGTAAGGAGATGCCCAAACAAGCAGTATTAATTGGCATGATAAATCGAAGCAAATATACCTGTGCCATTTTCCCTTGAGGCTTTCAACATCAAATGAAAAGTACCACGAGTAGATTCCTCTCTTTCCAATCAAAGCTAATCTCATTGACTCCATCAATGCTTCCAGTTCTCTTTTTGCTCCCTTATACTTTCATGGATATATACAGTACTGTAGGATCGGACTGCACAAAAAGCAACTGGCACGATAAACAGCACTATTCACACTGCTTGCAGATTGATCAATTCAACATGACTGGATTTATTAAGACTTTGTTGGGGCTACAAATAATCCTATAGGGTGTGTACACAATATGGTCAGGAATCCACAGGCTGTAAGGTTGTGCATAAGATAAAATACTATTTCCTATCGACGCCTGTTGTTTTTGTGAACCTACTCCAGTCATTTTATTCAATTACCCACTCAGTGGTACAAATGCATTCATTCACCTGTACCCCCGCATACATAGTATTATAATAATATGTGCTTTCTAAGGACCACTACTACTGTAGCTCAGTGGCCTGAAGTGCAGGGTTTGTGAGAGCGGCACAGTTTCTAGAATTGGCTTCCTTCTCGGTAATCACCAGCTGTATTCAGCACACATAAATAACCTCAGAGTCAGCTCTCCCTATACACACTGCACGCTTCATGGACCCTGTCATTCCATGGAATATAGCGCCTGGGTGACATGCCACACATTATTTATATATATGTGTGTGTGTGTGTGTGTGTGTGTGTGTGTGTGTGTGTGTGTGTGTGTGTGTGTGTGTGTGTGTGTGTATATGTATATATATGTGTATATATATATATATGTATATATATATATATATATATATATATATATATATATATATGTGTGTATATATATATATATATATCTATATATGTGTATATATATATATATATATATATATATATATATATATATATATATAAAATAGATATATGTTAAATAGATATATGTTAAATAGATATACTGTATACATATACGTGTGTACATATTATGCGTGTTTGTATGTGTGCATTTATAACGTGTGCGTGAGTATTTAATTTCAGAACCTGTATGATTATTGAATACAAATCTTAAACCAAGGCAGCAAATAATACTGTATTATGTCAAGGAATACATACACCCAGATCTCACTCATGGGACGAAATGCAAGGTAAGCTGGACATGGACACCCTACTTGGACCAGTTTTCAAAATATTATCCTTGTCGATAAAACCAGAAGTGAATGAATCATTCTGTTTCTGGAGTTATGGAGGAGGGCAAGAGGGGTAAATCCCGAACTGATCCGCTGCTATACTGAACTATACTGCACATCAAGATACATTAAGGTAAATATGTAGTGAGAGAGTCCTGGTCGACGTGACCCAGACACCCAGTGTTTGTACAGTATGTGGTGTAGCCCGTATAGAAAAGATGGAATGTGGCTTATTCCCAGCAGTAGGAACTCCTGGGTGAAACTTGATGGAGTTGAATACCGATGCACCTGAGGATTACATGTCTCAGCCATCCTCACATAGCAGGGAGGGAAAGAGACAGAAAAAAAACAAAATGCAGGAAAATACTGCTCACATCTCATCCTGGTTTTTGCTAGAGGATCATACGAAAATAAGAGGGAGTGAGGTAGATGGCAACAGATAGCAGGAGATGGAGAGGGATAGAGCCCTCCTCCCCCATGCATCTGAAGAGCAACAGGCGTCACATAAAAGCTGAAGGCTCCTTACCTGGAAAAACTACCTCACTCCACTGGAAGGAAATGGGGAGAGGGACAACATGCTGAAGCCGAGGGTGCTGCCTGTGCGTGTTTGTTGTCTATTTGCACTGTATGTCCCTGCTGTAGCACGGGTTTCTCTGTGCCTCTTCCAGCCACTGTCTTGGGTCTCAGAGCGTTCCTCTATGTATCCTGTGGCTTGGCAGGGTTTAGAATGGGTTCCTTGTAGCAGCTGCTGCCCGCTGCTCCTCCTGCTGCAGCCCAGGGGAGGAGAGACCGGGTGAGTGTGGTCGAGACAGACAATGAAGAAGCTGCACACACACACAGACACACACCCAGCACAGTCTGACTGGGTATTTTCTTAGCAGCATTCAGCACTGAGGCGCTGGGTGCTGCTGTGGGTGGGTGTGACTGTGACTCTACACAAGTGTCATACAGTATCTCCAGTGTGTTCTTGATCTTCAGGGATGACCCTGTTTCCAGCTAATAATCTCTCAGCAGCCATTGAGAGGTAGCTCCCAATATATATATATTTTTTTTTCCGGGTGAAATATTGAATAAATGAATACACCACATTTCGTGATTTCTGTGCCTGGCTCAATGTTCACATCTGCCTCACTGTTATTTACCATACTGACACATTACAGAGATTTTTTTTATAGCATGGTAAATAATTCCAGGTTAGGACACTGAAATTGGCAAATTGTACAATCCATCAAAGATTGATATAAACATATACAGTATGGTTTTAATCATGTAACCTAAAAAAATAAAAATAAGCCAAGATTAATGTCATCATCCTTTTTATTAACACCGAAATCTTTTTCTTGCCTCTTTACTTAGACTGTGGTGTCTAATAATGTGCAAGGCAAGGGGTTAATGAATGGGTGAATTAATTAATGTTAAGTTATTTAAAAAATGTTTTTCTGAAGCATTCCCAGGATGTATGTCAATTGTTCCTTTGCATACATGCCTTTGAGTGCCCATATGCTCTATAAGTTTGATATGTTTCCAAATTATGTGTGGTCTGTATTTACATAGTCATTTACTCAGGTCAACTCAGGACTATAATGTCAGCACAATAATTGCCTAATAAGAAACATCATATAATAGTATATCAGATTAAGATACAATAACTAACATTTGAAAACATACAGATATCCCTTGCCTGCGGATTCTAGGACATGGTTGGGATATGATTTGTGATTTATTGGTAAATTAAATGGCTAGGGTTTCCTAAGTACCTCAGGAAAGAAGCTCTCTAAGCACATTTTATAGGGGATTTCTGTGTGTACTTTTTTTAAGCACTTTATGTACACATTTAGATGGTATTTTATAGGGATAATTTGTGCTTGAATGCAGAAGGCTAATAGAAGACTACTTGCTACTAGTAGAAGCAGATCACCATGAGTCATCCCCAAATGTAGTACTCCTATGACACTTCTATGAATAGTACAAACACTGTGAATGTACAGTACTTTGTGAAGTCTCATATCAGAATAACATTAAGAGAGTTATTTATCAAAGCTGTTTTCGACATGTTATTCTTGTAAAAAGAACAACAATACATAAAGATGTATCATTATTAATATGTCATGTTCTGTGTTAAATCAATCTCTGGCCGGTATGACATGAGAAATAGTAAACTTAGAGAATACTCTAACATGAACTACACATTTCTGTTCTGGTAGTATCATTTATTTTGACTACAGTTTATTATTCTCATATACTGTATAATAATTAATACATTAATACACAGCTGAAAAGCTGTGCAATATGGCAGGCATAACCTTATAGGGGTCCATGTTACAATAGATAAGAAGTAAAGAGTGACACACTGTACTAATTTGAATGTCATTACCCAGAATCCCTGGCTGCAGTGGAAGCATTGTTTGCTAAGCGACAATGGGAAAATACAAGGTTGCAGACCTGTCTTCGACATACAAAGGCACCAGAAGTGGTATTTTTATTTACTAAAATTATGGAACCTTTTGGCAAAAAACATACAGTACTACCTTAATGTAGTCAATGGGCAGTTCAAAATATAATTATAGTGAGTTACATAATATTAGACGTAATCAATAAGTCAATAAATGTGCTTGTTAAGTACTGATTCATTTTCAGCCACTTATGTTTTGCATTAGAGGTTTTAGAGCCCTAAATCCTTATTCCCATTTGTTTCTTACTGTAGGTTACAGTTAGATTTTTCATGTCTGTTTAAAAATGTAAATATACCTAGTATTTAAGATGTTTGTCATGAGATGTTAAACATTTACACAGCTCATTTTAAATGTTTGCGGCTGACAGAAAAATCTCTGAAATAACAATCCTTGCCAAAAACTCAACAAATACAAGTGTCCAACTAAGGGCCTTATTCAGCATGCTGTGAAGCCACGAGAGGAAGAGGTTAAAGGAAATGGAGAAGGAGAGAAACTTCATATTACAATTAATTGCAGAATATCCTTATATAAAACCATATGTTTAGCACATCTCTATTTCTTGTGTAACTACAGTAACTTAACGATAAAGTCACCAGAAACAATATGCACTATTGAAAAGTAGATAACTACAATATCAATAGATGTATCAATAGGGGTATCAATCAGGCAAAGGATGACTACATAGCTTTGTGTAACAGGTATAAGGGATATGAAGAAAAAGGTGACACTGTGCTCATTTGCATGTTATTTCCCAGAATCCATGGCTGTAGTGGAAGACCTGTATGCGAAGAGATAGTGATAAAAAGCAGGGTTGAGACCTGTAAGAGACATGTTAATGTGCTCACAAGTGATATTGTATTTGCTACAACAGCCAAAATTTAAAATGTTTGCCTTGATGGGATGTGCTTTGGTAGTCCCCAAGGGAGATTCTTATAAAAACTCAAATCATGTTTGTCTGTGGGTCTGCCACGCCTCTCGCTCGCTCTAATTGGCCTGCGGGTGACGTCACGGCCAGGGCTACGCAGACCGTCACACTCACACCACCTGCGCCTCTAAGAGGAGACAGTGGCGACCCACACGCCTCACACCTCCACCCCTTATCCTCACCCTGCGGGACCACCGGGATCAACCCTCCACCCCTCCACCGAGCGCGCCGGGATCAACCCTCCATCCCTCCACCCACCTGCCGAGCGCGGCGGGATCAACCCTCCACCCACCCGCCGAGCGCGCTGCGACCAACCCTCCACCCTTTCACCCACCTGCCGAGTGCGCCTACAAGCCCTTCGCGCCGAGGACGCAAGTAAGCTAGGTCAATCACCGCATTTTTGGAGTGCTGGGTGGAGGAACCACTGCCGGGGACAGAGGTGAGGGTGGGACCGATGTGCGCGCCACCACACACTCATATCCTCCACCCCTCCACGTCTTCTCCTCACCCCGAGGTGAGGCCTCACCCCGCGGGACCACAGCTTCAAACCCTCCGCCGGGGAGCCGGGACTCAGGTGAGGGGGGGAGGAGCCACGTAAGTGCCTCTAACCAATGCACAAGGTGAGGGGGGGATCAAGCGCATTTTTGGAGAGCCACGGGGGGGGAGGGGGCAAAACACCGGCGGGGACAGGGACATTTTCGGAGCCCGAGGGGGGGTGGGAAACCAGCGGGGACAGAGGTGAGTGTGGGACCACACACTCACACCCTCCACCCACCCGCCTCTTCTCCTCAACCAGAGCTGAACCCCAACACCGCGGGACTGCCGGGACCACAGCTTCACACCCTCTGCCGGGGAGGGGAACCAGCGCCGGGACACAAGTGAGGGGGGGGGGGGCACACGTAAGCGCCTCTAACCAACGGCCAAGGTGAGGGGGGGGGGGAAACAATCACAGCAACAATTTGCGCAGCGCCGCACATGCACCTTCTCCTCCTCACCCCGCGACACCGGGGGGACGACGACCGCCGCAGATCGGGATTACGTGGGTGAACGGTCCCACGCACCGGGGAAACAGGTCAGTGGGTGGACAAGCGCAGGGAAAATTACTCACACCCTACACCCACCCACTCCCCTCTTCTCCTCAATTATGAACCTATTGTTATGCTATACTGTATATCATTTATACTACCTATTACAGATTTACATCCCGGGCAACGCCTGGTCTATCAGCTAAAATATATAGCTAGTTCTTATGATTCAATAGCTTGTAGAACCACCTTTAGCAGCAATAACTTGAAGTAATCATTTTCTGTATGACTTTATCAGTCTCACATCATTGTGGAGGAATTTTGGCCCACTCTTCTTTACAACGTTGCTTCGGTTCATTGAGGTTCATTTGTTTATACACAGCTCTCTTAAGGTCCCGTCACAGCATGTCAATTGGGTTGAGTTCTGGACTTTGACTGGGCCATTACAATACCTTGATTCTTTTCTTTTTCAGCCATTCTGTTGTAGATTTGCTGGTGTGCTTGGGATCATTGTCCTGTTACATGACCCAATTTCGGCCAAGCTTTGGCTGTCGGACAGGTTGCCTCACATTTGACTCTAGAATACTTTGGTATACAGAGGAGTTCATGGTCGACTCAATGTCTTGGGGTTTGTTCAGATGCAACTTTGCAAACCTAAGCCGTGCTTCCATGTTCTTTTTAGAGAGAAGAGGCTTTCTCCTGGCAACCCTTCCAAACAAACCATACTTGTTCAGTCTTTTTCTAATTGAACTGTCATGAACTTTAACATTTAACATGCTAACTAAGGCCTGCAGTTTCTCAGATGTAACTGTTGATGTTTTTGCAATTTCTCTGAGCATATCACGGTCTGACCTTGGGGTGAATTTGTGGGACGTCCACTCCTGGGAAGATTGGCAACTATCTTGAATGTTTTCCACTTTTGAATAATATTTCTCACTGTAGAACAAGGGACTTTAAATTGTTTGGAAATGGCCGTATAACCCTTCACAGATTGATGGACAGCAACAATTGCTTCTGTAAGATCATTGCTGATGTCTTTCCTCCTTGGCATTGAGTTAACACACACCTAAATGCTCCAGACCAGCAAACTGCTAAAACTTTGGCTTTTATAGAGGTGGTCACATTTGCTGATGATCAATTAATCAAGAGCATTTGATTAGCCACACCTGTCTTCTGCTTAGCATCTTAATTCCTATGGAAGCGTAAGGGTGTGCCTACTTTTCACACATGGCTTCTCCATTTTGGCTTTATTTTTGTTAAATAAATCATGACACGGTGTAATACTGTCCCGGCTAAGCTCATTCTAAAGCTTGCCGGGAGCTGGCCGGGAGCGTAGCGGGCTAGTTCGCCGTTTAAAAACGGAGTTTCCCACGTGGCAGCCGCTTCAATAGATAAGCACTAATGGCGCTTACTATTGAAAGCGCCCGAGGAGTGGGAAAACCGGCCGGGTTTTGGCCGAAGACAGCCCGCGCGCCGCCCGCGCTATTTTTAAACTGCGGAGGCAGCCGCATTAGAGTCAGTCCGGCCGCTACTGTATGTCATGTGTTGTTGTTCATCTGAGGTTGTATTTACTCAATTTTTAGACCTGCTAAGGAACAGATGATTATTATTATGTCCTGATATGTAAAACCATAGAATTCAAAAGGGTGCACTTTCTTTTTCACACCACTGTATATGTGTGTGTATATATATACTGTATATATATATATATATCTGTACCGTGTTAGCCGAGCTTAATAATCAAAAATGAATAGATGATACCGTTCAGTGGCTAACGAAATGCATTTATTTGTGCTAGCTTTCGAGATACACTGATCTCTTCTTCTGGAGGTGTTACAATGAATAAAGTAAGGTTGAACTTAAAAACAGTGCATCGTGGAATGTTATCAGTGACTGAAACCTATCCCTCCCCCCTATGCAGAATGCAATTTATGACTTGAGGTATTAAATAGTCCCTGAATGTTAGTGATGTAAGAGTGTGTGTGTGTATGTGTGTATGTATGTAAATATAAATTTATACAGCGCCCACAGTGTATACAGCGCTTTAGAAAAGGTGTGTGTTGAATGGGAGTGTATATCAATGGTGTGGGTAGGTGTGCAAATGTAAGAGGGTGTTGCATTACTAAAAGTGTTTGTAGATACTATGTGGTCCCTATTGGTATATAGGGATGGAATTACATAGAGTATTTGTATGTGTAAGAGACAGCTGTGTGTGCAATTATATAGCGCAGTATGTATAGACATGGCCTTTAGCACTCGCTAAGTGTCCCGAACAGTTGCATGCATCTTTCGTTGTTCTAAGATTACCTTTGAGTATGGCCACCTTCAGATCGTTCATCTTATGGCCAGCTCACCTATGTAGTAGCAGCCCCCTGGGCATTTTATGCATGTCGAGGTACAGATGCAGCCGTCAATATCCGATCACTTGCTTGGGTAAAAACTAAGGCATCTCACAGTAAATACCCCAACATGCCTCAACATTTCTGTGAAATTCTGCTGCCAGACTAATGACCCATCGGATTAACACAGCAGAGGTCCCTGCAGTCTCATTCAGTTTGAATGGGACTGCAGGGACCCCACGCTGTGTTAATCCGATGGGCCATTATTCTGGCCGTAGAAAGCTCACATAAATGTTGCCGTTTATTGGGAGATTGCCCCAGATTTTCCAAGGCAAGTGATCTTATACTGGTGGCTGCAACTGTACACGACATTGCTGGAGGAGCAGGTGAAGCTTCCTCTGATTTTGAACTCCAGATACCTGTGTGGTATTTGTATTGTGCCCACTGTGTGTAGAATTGCGCAGGTTTTGCATCTTGCGTCCTGGCATGGTCTTGTCCCGCATTCAGTGGTACTGTTGAATACTTTACTCCTCACCATAATTTTCTTGAAATTATGAGGTTGTCTCTATGATAACAAGGGTGTTTCAGGGAAGACCTGTTGCAGTCTTGTATCTTCATGGAGAATGGGTTGTGGTTTCCTGGCGATCTTGCGTAGGGCTTCTAGGTGTGGTTTATATGTGTACCCTGTCACTTGTTTCTTTCTGTCTGTATTCAAGGAAATCACTGCTTGTTTTTTTGTGGCTTTTTGGATTTGCTGGTCTACAATTCTGAGGTTATATCCACAGTTTATGAAATCTGATCTCAAGGCTGTAATCCGCTAGCCTCTGTCTGCTGTGTCGAAGCATATACGGTTGTATCGTATGGCTTGACTGTAGATGGTTGCATGCTTAGTGTGTGTCGGGTGGAAGCTGTTGTCCCTCAAATAGCTGGCTTTGTCTGTAGATTTGCGGTATACAGAAGTCTGTAGTTGGTTGTTCTTTATAGTAATGGTGGTTTCTAGAAAATCTACTTCGTCCGGGGAATGGGTGAGTTTGAGGTTGATGGTTGGGTGGAACGTATTGAAGTTCTTATGGAACTGTAGGAGTTCCTGTTAACCAGAGGTCCAAATCAGGAGGATGTCATCAATGTACCAAAGGTATGTAAGGAGTTTCAAATGACCGGTGGAAAGAAAGTAACTTTCCAGTTTTGCGCAGAACAGATTGGCATACTGTGGTGCCATTCGAGTGCCCATAGCGGTCCAGTTTGTCTGGAGGTATGGGTCATTTCCAAATGTGAAGTAGTTATGGGTCAGAATAAATTTCATGCATTTAGTCACTGTGCCTTTGAGTGGCTCCTATGGTCCCAGAAAGTATCTGCATGCTGAAATTCCATCTTTGTGGGGATGTTTGTAAGAATAGCAAAAATTGTTAAGCAAGCCCATGTCGAGAAAAAAAGGGATGTCTCTTTTTTTTCAGACTTGAAATTCACATTGAATGAGCAGTCATTCTCGCCATATCCCCCAGAAAGTGGAATCAGTATCATCCGGGTTTGCAGGATTATACCTGTACCTGTAGTTCAAAGACATACACGCATGCGCCTAAATGTGATGACACACATATGCATTTCAACGAGGTTCCAATGAGACATACACGCAAGCGCCTAAATGTGATGACACGCATATGCGTTTCAACAAGGTTCCAATGAGACATACGTGCATGCGCATAAAATAAAAACAGTATGAAAAGAAGAGCAAGCCCAGCAAAAGTTGAAAGTATTGAATAATAAATAATACATATAGAATAAAAGAAATACATTTTTATTTTTGGGGTTTCTTAGCAGAGTTAATTACACATGCAAGTCTACTGTAATTATACTGCAAAATGCAAACAAATGCAACGTCAATCAAAAAGTATTGAATATGAATCAATAAAAATTCACAATGCGCAAGCAACATTTTAAAAAAGCGATATTAGAGGTCCTTTGAAATTTCTCCTTTTTGCATTTTGTTGTTTGATGTCAAAGTTTCTTTTCTGGGAAAAAAAGATACTATGATTTCCGGTACTGCGCATGCGTCAAGTCGCGTCATTGGGAATTAAAGCAGCAGTTCAAGCAATATCCTACCTGTGTGTCTGTACGATGAGAACACAATTCTGATAGGCTCTGGCTCTTGAGCCCCGCCCTCTCCCTATCTGTCCACCAATTGTACTGTAACTACTGTAGTACTGTAACTGCTTAGTCAATCATATTGCAGGACTACATTTTCAATAATTGTGCAAGAATTGAATTAAATTAAATAACCCTAAGCAAGGCGATTGATTACAGGAGAACAGACCGATCTGCAGCTTACTGTAATCACTTGTCTGTGTGCATATTGTATTGATGCATATACAGTAAGTTTTTAATACTTTTTTTAAACACGGCAGCTTGAACTGCAGCTTTAAACTTAATATTGTACAGTATAGTATACTGTAGTACATTATATTTACCTTCATTATAAACTTTGCCAAATGGATGGAGATGAGCCACTGTCACTCCTGTAGTCTGCATTATAGTTGACAGGTGACAGCTGGCCTGTTACACCTGTAGTTGACAGCTGATGAAGCTGGAAATCTTTTTGGTACACGCAAGCATACTGGTACCTGTATGTGAAATCAGGCTCAGGCTGGAAATTGTGCATGTGTTCCGACGGGGACAGGTAGCAAGTATTGCCGTTCACCAGGTTTTCACTGACGGTCGGACCGTTATTGTAAGCTGGTGCTGGCACTGTTGCCGGCGCTGTGCTGGCACATTGCTGGATTGGAATTGATGATTTTTTTTATGGATTAAACCCGATCTTTCTCTTTTTTCAGTTGCCATGATCAAGCATACTGTAAAAATCTGGTACCACACCCCAATACCCTCTTCTATCTCCGGGTGCAGGGTCGAACGCTTCCACCCATGAACATCAGGTGAAAATTTGTAAAAATCATAGTTCAAAATGAAATGTTCATATATTTCTGCTACAGTCACCATGTTATCTGCTGCAGCATATATTGCAGAACGTATTAAAAATGCATAACTGTAGTCAGGTTTTTTATATGTGTACGGTGTACACATGGTGTCCAGTCCAGTCAGTAATTGTACAAGGATACTTCAATCTAATATTTCAAGATATGAACACTGGATTTCCCAAAACACTGCCAAAATTGTAATAATGGTATTTGGGACTGAGGCTAAATTTCTAAAGCTATTGACGACAGAGGTACAGATCAGAACCAACTGTAACACCCCTGTCACTAGTTTTAAATAACTGAGCATATGGCTAGACTCCCATTTAACATTTGGATTGCATATTGATACTCTGACATTCAAAACCTACAGTATGCCAAACAAGGTGCACTTTAAAGGAATAACTACTCCATAAACCAACTACTCAGAAAGTGCATTGCTCAACAGATGTTAATCCCAATTATAAACTATGGGGACATGGTACTGTATATGGTACAGTTCCCCAAACTCACTGTAGCAAACAAACAACTCAATATGCCAATTTCTCCTGTAATGTAACTACAACACACCTCAATGAGAAATGCTCCAAGAACTAGATTGGTTATCACTTGAGTTCAGACCCAAAGTACATTTTCCTGTCTTGCCTTCCCAAATACTTTCAGGGCGAGGTACCTGGCTATCTGAACAAGCTCCTCACCCCTACAATACACAGCACTTATCAACTGAGATCAGACTCCTATAGACTGTTCATGGTCACAAGGTTGAACAAGCAATCTGGTCGCTCGTCCTTCTCTTACCATGCACCTCATGACTGGAACAAATTACCAGAGACTCTCAAAACCGCCTACAGTCTAAGTAATTTCAAGACTTCAGCTGTCTCACATTTTAATTTTGTCTGTAACTGTTACACATGCCCATAATCATATATTATCTCTAACAGTCCATGAAATGTCTGTAAATTGAATGTATAACATCTGTTTATTTATAGTAACTATTTAATGTCATCATGATAGTGCCCTGGACATACTTGAAAATGAGAGGTAAGTCTCAATGTATTGTACCTGGTAAAACATTTTCTAAATAAAATAAAATATCTACATGAATAAAATTATTAGAACTACAAAAATCATGCTATTTGGACTCCCAAATCATTACCCATCAATTTTAGGGCCTACGCATGCCCAGAACAAAGTTCCTAAGAATATGAGAAGGACTTTATTCATGGGAGGGGGATGTATCCTCCTACTGTATATTAACTTTTTGCTTTACTTGTATCTTTCATTCACAAGCAGAGAGGTCGGCATAGCATAATTGATGGAGCCTTCAATGAAATAGTGTGTCAGGTAAGGATCCTGGGAGAAAACAACAAGAAGGGAAACATTTGATCAATAAGATCAAGCATTCCTGTACTGCCCTCTCTGCCCTTCTATTACCCCCATGTGGTTTGGAGGCTTTGGGGGATCGACTTTTCTGCCATTCAGCAAATATTTTTTGCATCTAAATTAGTTTCCTCATCAAAGAGCTCTTTTTTTCTTCCTATGTCCGTACATTATAAATGTCATGTAAATCTATTTAGCAAATATAATGATACAAATAAATTGTTAACGCAACTGGAACTGAGTGGTTATATGGAATAGATACAGTATACAGTAGTTGTACAGGGAAAATGTGGCCATTTCTTCAGCACCTCATAAAGAATACATACCTCAAGATTGCTTTCCTAATTAAATACTAGTCTATAAAAGCTTGTTTATATAACAACTCAGATAAATAAAAATATATTTAAGTCTAATATAATCACTGACAAAATTGAAGGATGATATGTTGTAAAGAAGAGGCACACTTTTGCAGATGTTTTTATTTTTACACTATTCAGTACTAGCAATCTTCCTAAATAGGTGACCTTGCTTCCAGAATGTCTCACACAAGAGGTCATCTGAAAATCGAGAACCCTGAGTGATTCTGTTTGATCAGCCACTTTTAAAAAATCAGTAGAGAACAAAAACACGGACAGAGCACATGGTCCCTTTAGTTAAATAATAATCCACAGTGGGAACGGGGTTCTTTTAAAAATAAAACAAATGTAAAGTGTATATTTACATTAGCCCTGCTGGAATCTGGATTCTGTCTTGCTGTAATCACATCAGCATACTGTATCTGAAGTCCTACTGTCACTGTAGGGCAATTTCATGTTCAAGGGGACTCAGAAAACTAGCTTTTACCTAAATCTTTCAGCCAGTCTCTGTACTGTGTATGCAGCCTCCCAGATACATTAAAATCTATCTTCTAATATCACTATTTCTATGATTTTTGAGGGTGTCATGTAAGAGAAAAGGTTAATCTGTCACACTGACCTTTAAAGTATCTTACAGACCTGTGGTACTTTCCTAAACAGGGAAACAAATTCAAAGCCTATGGACAGAGTTGGTATAGTATGCATTATGTATAAAATTATGTAAGAGTTCACTCCAGTTCAGCAACACTCACCCTCTCAGCATACCGAATTCTACTTTTAATTTCTTTGTTATGTTAGGATGTTGCTGAGATGTTATATAATCACAAAGCCTTAGTACATAGAGCATCTTCATCAAGGTTAACCTCTGATACATGCATCTAAGATCAAGAAGAAGAAAAACTGCCAGCCTGCCTAAATCTCATAAATAATTGTACACTCACAACAAGGACTAATGTGTGAAGCGAAAAGGATAGCAGATACTACTTACCATATAGATGTGCAAAAGTCTTCAAAGTGCTTCACACATTTTTCACATAGTTTGCAAAATTTCACTTTGAATGAAAAATAGCAAATGTTGTAATTCATGCAACAATGTACAGTAGGAAATTGTGATTTATTTTTTTAACTACAGTAAATGGCAATATATAAAGGGCACTGGATTTTTCATCAGTGTATTCTACTCCTACAGTACTTTAAAATTCTTCATAATAATAAAGACAGAAAATTAACACTGGTTTCTCACACCTACTATGGAACATGTGCTGTACGTTTATGGTAATATTGATCATTCACACTTTATTTTGTTGTTTCACAACATTTCTTGAGCATCAGTACTAGCTGTCAGTAGGGGAAACCTTGGTAACCCAGCAGGGAGTAGAAGTGATCCTTCTACCATCACAGTGTGGGTGAGAAAGAACGAGAAACAGTAATCAGGATGCACCACTGGCTTTGAGCCACGTGTGCTGAAGCTGTGATATCATGAAAACCTGACCGGTTCGGGGGGTTTCAGCCCAGCCAGCAGAGAATACATTCTCAACTTTAAAACAGATATTCATGAGATCACTGCTTCAGCACAGATGAATAAAGTACTGTCCTGAAATACATTCTTAAATACACACTTTATGAATCTATATATTTATATATTTTCTCGTCTATAGTAGAGAGGCAATGGTAGGACATAACATATGTGTATATATATTTATATTTATATGTATATATATATATATATATATAATTTATATTTATATATATATACTATATATAAATATATACAGTTTATACATGCAAACTGTCTCTCCTTGTGCTAACCACCACCATACCTAGAGGTTTAACAGTCGAGAAGTGTTAATGTGTCCGAGTTTGTTAAGATTTTTTCATATTCACAAAAGTTTTCACCATTGTTTACTGAACATTTTTCTCACTTTCACACAATTCAAATTGAGGTGAGTACAATACAATTAAAGGTCCCCTATTGCTTTTGCCTTGCATGTCACTTCAATAATCTGCACTATGACTTTTGCACAGTGTAGTGGGTAGAGTCCTTTCTAATGGTTACTCTCTTGTGGATGTAAGGCTGATGATGGCCTTGAGCTATCGAAATGAAAGCCAATTTGCTTGTTTTCTTATAAAAGCAGGAGGAGGTAAAATAACATAATCCAGACATTAGCACATAAAGATCACAGTACTATTCTGCTCTTCGTTTAGAAAACTACAATACACTGCTGATTTGGTACAGAAAAAAGTTTTTTTTTTAAAGTATCTGTAAAATTAAACAATGAGATGTATATGAATCATCTGACACTTTTTACAATAGTAAACAGGGTTGAATAACAATCCGTATATATAGGAAGTTCTGCTCATATCTACTACAGGAGCAACACAGAGAAACCATGTTAAAACAAGAAACAGAATCTTCGCTAGTCAGTAGTCTGTAAACTGCATGTGAGAAACAAAATATTAATCAATCTAGTATGTTTTTAGGCTTGCATTGTTTATAATCTCTAGCTCATGTTCTCATTGTAGCATATCAGACGAAAGTTCTGTTTATACCCTGAAACGATGTGGACTTATTCTCGTTTCACTAATAAATGGTCTTAGCTGACCTTTACACTATGTATGTGCATCTAACCTATTATTTTTCAATTTGTATTAGTGCTTGTAACTCTGCGCTCACCACTGCCAAGGAGGGACCCCGGAACTGAGATGGGAAGAATTGAATCAGCACCTGCAGCTGCGGAGACACGCCTGGAAGGTGGATTGTCAGTGTTGCCGGGTCTGGTCGGAAGAGATAGTGTTAGTCCCGATTCTTGCCGGATAGAGGGTAGGAGCCAGAAGAGTGGTTGGTGCCGAGAGCCGTGGGTTTGGAGCCGGGTGGTTGGTTGATATCCATGAGCCAAGGTAGAGGGTTGGAGAGATCGGATGGTATGGGGCAAGCCGGGGTCGATATCCAGAGCGAGTCCTAAGTCAAGCCGGGTTGGTACACAGGGGGGAAAAATGAGAGCAAGGTGAAAGCACAAGGAACAAGGCAGGGCACGAACGTGGGTAACACAGGTTATACAAAGCTATGCTCCGCCAAAGAGGAAATGGCTGAGCAGGCATATAAAGGCCTAGGGGCCAATGGGAATCGTAGGAGTGGCCCAGGAAGGCAGTGATAGGACAGGACTGAGGGTGGAGGAGAGAAGGCAATAATTACCCCTGTAGTGTATCTGGTGGGTGGTTACTGCGTCTCCTGCGTGAGCGCCACACGTGAGGGAGACGTGCGGCCCGAGTGGGGGGGCGGGACCTCACTCCGTGCAGGGGCAGAAGAAGCGCTGCATGTGTGCGCGCGACCCTGCAGAGGCAGGAAACGGAGCGGCGGTGGAGAGAGGGGACTGCCGCCTGCGGTACCGGGTGACCTGAGTCAGCACTGTGGAGCGTGGATCAGTGGGAGCAGGACAAGGTAAGGGGGGAATCCTCCTTGAGGGAGGAGTTCCCCGATGTCTTACAGTGTTGATCACAGTTTTAAGGGGATTCTGCTACAGAGGATAGACTGTACCACCAATACGCCATCTTCACACAAGGAGTGCAAGGCAAGTCTTTCTTTTTTGGACATGTTCTCATTAAAATATACATATATTTGATAAATGCTTTTAAGGAAAGCTTTACATGGCACTGTAATAACATGCTATTGTACATTTTTATTTTATTTATTTATAAAAAATGTTTTACCAGGAAGTAATACATTGAGAGTTACCTCTCATTTTCAAATATGTCCTGGGCACATAGTTATGATGACAGATGCATGGTTACAAATACATTGTTACATTAAGTGAGCAAGGTTATACATTTTATACAAGACATTCCATGCACAGTAAGATCTTGGATCCTTGGGAGATGGGCTTTCACGATATATTGATGGGTATTTACAACCGCTGATGCAATCCTTATCATCGTTTTTGAAGAAAACGAATGAATTACTTTTCGATATACAAAATAATCAAATACCTTAGATGGGTAACAATGGATGTGACATCTCTATACAACATAATCAAGCATGAGCAGGGTATTGCTGCCATACTGTAATACATCTTCTCAGATTATCTAATTTAGCACTTTTCTACTAGAGTCAGTCACATTTCTACTCATACATAATTATTTTAGGTTTGAATCACAATTTTATTTACAACTTAGAGGCACTGCTATGAGCACATCTTTTGCACCTTCCTATGCAAATCTTTTCATGGGATTGTGGGAGTCTACTTTTATTTACAGTGATCACAATCCCTGTAGGCACCATATTATATTTTACAGGTGATATATAGATAATCTTCTATTTATCTGGGATGGTGATTCTCCTACACTTCAAACAATTATTCACACATTTAACATTAACGATTATAATCTTATATTCACATTTGAATACAATATTCATCATATTTATTATTTAGATTTAATGTTGTATATAGATTCAAAATGAGATATTCAAACAGTTATAAACAAAAGCCCAACGCAAGAAATACCTAATTTATGGCTGACAGTAATCATTCTAGATCACTGAAAAAGGCATCCCAAAAGGGGCAATTTTTAAGATTAAAAAGGCTTTGCTCTACTGAGAATGCCTTTGAGGTACAATCTAAAGATCTGGCCTCTAGATTTGTAGCTAGAGGATATAGGGAATCCTACAGTATATCAATGAAACACTCAATGCAGCTAAATCTATGGACCGAGCAGATCTTCTACCTGCTCATCGAAGGAAATGTAAACAGGCATCTCTAAATAGAGAGGTTTCTACACCTCTATTCATAACACAACAAAGCAGACAGTCAGACTGCATACGATCCATTTTTAATAAACATTTAAAAATCTAAAACTTTAAAATTGGACAGAGATTTAAACATCCTTCTCAAGAACAGACCAACATTTGTACTGTATTTAGAAAAACGAAATCTTTAGCGTCTTTTCCAAGTCTGTTTGTTTCTCGCGCTATGGACTCCAGAGTTAGACATATTCCATAGGCTTTCACAAATGTGGATATTGTGTCATATGTGAATATGCAAACCAAATCAAGAAAATAAAATCCATTAAACCAAAAACTGTGCGGACAATTCAAACCTTTATTAATTGCAATTCCAGCCACACAGTGTATCTTCTTAGATGTGGTTGTGACATGGGTTTCATTTAACGCACCATTGGGCCTCTTAAAAAGAGGATAATGGAGCATGGCCCCACTGTGATAAAAGGTGATTTATTACACCCAGTATCAAAACATTTTTCAAACTGTCCTCAGGGTGGAAATGAGAACTTTACTTTCGCAGATGTTGAGCATGTTCATGTCCCCCTTCGGGGAGGGGATCGATTGGGTATGCACAACAAACGAGAAATGTTCTGGATTTTCAGTCTAGATACATTATATCCCTCAGGCATTAATATTGAGTGGGAGCTTAAATATTTTCTATTATTTAAATGACCTTGATATCTATTTGTGTTAGCGCTTTATAGATGAGCATGTGAAGTGAGACACAGGTTAAAAAATATACAAAATTCCATGGCATATAAACCACTTCCCATAAATAAAAAAAGGTAAAAAAAAAACAGCTGTTATCTGAAAAATAATATACTGCTGCGGCCGAGTTTATTCGAGCATTTGCCCGTTCTCGGCCGCAGCAGTAGCCTGGCGCGCGCCGGAGGGTGACGGGCGCGCGCCGAAGCAGCGGAAGAGCGCCCTCCGATCGGGGCGCTCTCCCTACCGCTGCCGGGTCCGCCGGGTCCCCCGGGACCCCCTGCCGCCGTCCCCCACATCGCGGGACACCAGGGCTCCCTCGGGGAGCCCTGGACGCGCGTGCAGGGGGCGCAGGCTCCCGATGACGCGTGACCGCGCGTCAGTGACGCGCGGCACGCCGAGGGGCGGCCACTAGCAAGCCGGGAAATCTCCCGGCTTGCGGATCTGGCCGTAGTGCGATTAAGTGTGTCGCCAGTGTAACCCAATTCAGCAACAATTATGTGACAGTTGCTTATAACAGATGTGACAGAATTGATATTATTTTCTTTGCAATATATCTAAAAGAATTCTACTGAAATACTGTTATTTATACAATTGACAGAGGTTATCCTTGCCTTCCTACAGTGCAAACATTTCTTTGTTTCAAATGTATATGTTTTAATTGGCAGTACTGGTATATCTCATTAACAGATGAACAAAGGAACATAGGGCACAACGGGTTTAGCAAATCAAACTCATTTATTGAGCCAACACGACGTTTCGACCATAATGGTCTTTATCAAGTGACAATGGCATAATACATTCCCTTGTAACAACATATAAATAGTGCCCCAAACCCCCACAATGCAACCTGTTCAATTAGTGCTGATGGAATTCATGTGCTGATTCAGTCCTTCTAGCCAATTTCCAGTCTGTGGGGCCTGTGCAGTAAGTTGCGAGATTTGTATGTCGCCAGCGCGATTAGATCTCCTTTTTTTGTCGGGTATTTGCCACTAAATGCTGTAAATGGCGATTGTGAGTAAAATGGTGATTTCCACATGTTGCGCGTACACGGCGCAGCGCTTCGCGTTCATGCAGCAAGTGGCGGATGACGTAATGTATCGGTATGCCCTCCACGGCAATATGGGGTTAAGAATAATATAATTATTTTTAATCACACATCAAAAGTTTGACCTAAAATAATTTACCTGTAGTTGTGATCAATAGCCACTTATGCGCAGAAAGTTCCCTTAAAGTAGATTGGAGTTTCCATGCAAAGTGCCCAATCAGTACAAACACTTTAGTTAATCCCTGTGCAGAACCACTAAACAACACATGTAAGAAGTTCAGAATGACATGTAATACAAGTCAATCTGCGCTGGCAACAGCAACACTAGAATGACACAGCAATTTCACTAGCAGCTGAAATGTTCGGCTCTCGGCGGGTTCTTGTTGCCTTCTTGGATTGGCGCAGCTTTTTGGCGCTTTTCTCGCTAAGAGTTTCTGCCGCGCACCGCCGAGATCTTACTCGGCATCTACTGCATTCAGAGTAGTGCTTAATATGCGAAATAGCCATTCTCGCTACCCGCACAGCGCTTTATTTCCGGCAACAATAGCATATGCCGTGTTTCAGTAATCTCAAACACATTCCGCCATCAACTGCATACCATATGGCAATCTCGCAAAAAAAATGGCTAATCCAGCCTTCTCGCCACTTACTGCATAGGCCCCTGTATCTCTTGTTAGATAACCCCAACAGCTGTTAGCAATCCTCGTGGAGTTTACATTCTCATCATTTCTGTGTATCCTGGCATTCATCTTGCTGACGTCATCAATCCGGGTCCTTAGCAGTTGGAACGCTTGCGTTTCAGGTTCGCGCATGTGCGGTAGTTATCCGCTCGATCCTGGTTTACGCGTGCGCAATGACTTACAACTGGTCTGCGCTTTTTGCATCCCAAAATCACAGAAGGGGAAGAGGATCGATCGGACAACTACTGCACATGCGCAAACTTGCAACGCATCAGATGAGACATCCGGATGCGTTCCAACTGTTAAGGACCCGGACTGATGACGTCAGCAGGATGAAAACGGAAGATCAACTAACCCCCCTTATGCCTGCAGGACCACAGGGAGACGGGCTCACGCGTGCGCAATGACTCACAAGTAGTCTGCGCTTTTTGCGTTCCAAAATTATAGAAGGGTGAAGAGGAGCGAGCGGATAACTACCGCACATGCGCGAACCTGAAACGCAAGCGTTCCAACTGATAAGGACCCGGATTGATGACGTCAGCAAGATGGATGCCAGGATACACAGAAATGATGAGAATGTAAACTCCACGAGGATTGCTAACAGCTGTTGGGGTTATCTAATAAGAGATACAGACTGGACATTGGCTAGAAGGACTGAATCAGCACATGAATTCCATCAACACTAATTGAACAGATTGCATTGTGGGGGTTTGGGGCACTATTTATATGTTGTTACAAGGGAATGTACTTATGCCATTGTCACTTGATAAAGACCATTATGGTCGAAACGTCATGTTGGCTCAATAAATGAGTTTGATTTGCTAAACCCGTTGTGCCCTATGTTCCTTTGTTCATCTGTTCAGGACTGATTGCAGGCTTTCGTGCAAACACTGGAGCACCGGTAACTGTATCATTATTTTTCTTTTTGAGGTGTGCAGCATATTTCTTATATTGTCTGATATCTCATTAACAAACATGCTTAAACTGCTTAATGCAATGAAAAATGGGACATAAATAAATTATGATAAGTGTACTATGTTCATTACTAGTGCCTCAATCTTTGAAAGATACTTGTAAATTGTAGTTTTAACCCTGCTTACAAGAAGGAACAACAACACTGAAATACTGATCCCTTATTTTAATTACTCTTAAAAGATATGCTTAAGAAAATATGTATAATGCCATTTTGCATTGAAAATATGTACATGTACTGTAATTTCATATTTGTTATTTTTTGTCAAAACCACTGTACCAATTATTTATAACAATTGAATTAAATATGATATGTTGAATTGTGCATTATGTGTACAACTAAAGTGTCATTATCGCAGAGGGTTATTGTCATGTCACAATTTGAGAACAACATGTGAGTTTCTTTTTACTTTGTGAAAATTGATTATAAATAGAATCTACTATTCGCAGTATGCTTTTGACCTTGAAGCATTCATTCCCCTGGGAGAGCCAGCAAGTCTTTTTTCTTTTTTTTCTTGATTGGCTTCTGCTTAATAAACAGCAATGTTTTGTTATTTTAAATGTGAGATATTTACACCTCTGGGGTTTTCTCCATGAACTCACTGAACCGACAGAAATGTGCTCCCTCTGGTTCTACGATGTTCTTCTAAACCAGGTTTTCAAATCTGAGAAAGGTTAATGAAGGTATCAGGTCAAGCGTGGGTGCATAGCATGGATAACTCTGTTTTTTTTACCTTTTTAATTTATATTTATAAAATTGTTTACTAGTAAAATAAATATGGACAGTTGTCTCTCATTTTCAAGTATGTCCTGGGAACAGACTATTGTGATGACAACATTAGATATTGCAGCTACAAACATGTTCAAAGTGGTTTCAGGTAAGAGAAGAAAGAGTTGCCAGTTTCTCTTTCAGAGGCAGATATTAGTGCTGTGTACAGCGATGGTGAGAAGAAGCATGCTCAGATAATTGGGTAACTTGTCCATAAAGTAGTTGAAGGTAAGACAGGAAAATTGTACCTTGCTTCTGGACTCATGGGATATGGCCAATATAGTCCAGTTAACAAATATATACTGGATCAGCACTTAAAAAATAAATGTGTTCTGATTTTTTTGTACTGCTGCTGTTTTTTTTTTGTTTAAATATACATTAAAGAAGAAACTTGACGAGACCAAAAGAAAAATGTAATTTTCTCTTATTTTTTTTGTTCTGATCCAGTATGATTTTTTAAATAGTTCTATGCATCCTGCGGTATACTGTAGATGTAAGATCCTAGCATCTCTATCTGAATTATATAAGACAGGGTGAGTGCAAGTTTGTTCTATATTTTTCAATATAGTCCAGTTACCATATCACAATAGGGGTTATTGTAGTTACATAATGAGACAAAATATCGTATTGAATTGTATAGAATATATAGATTTGGCTGAGGTGAATTTGTGGTGCTCTACAAAACAAAATGTTCCCATAGCCAATAATTATCATTAGCATGAGAGTTAGGCTAGATTTATTTCTATAACATACACCCAGTTTGATATAGATTTTGGATATCAGTATGTCAATACGGAAACCAAACATTAGATGCCAATCGCGCCATATCCCCAGATATTTAAAGCAGGCAACAAGCTTAGTATTTGAGTGGGCTCTAATTGATTCATGGCTACTATTTTGCCAGTGTTCTAAAAAATCAAAAAGTTTTGAGTGATCAAGCTTTCAACCCTTAAGAAATCTGATTGCAGAACATTTTCAAGGTCAAGGAGGCTTAAGCTGTGGTCATATAACATAGCCTGCATGCATAAACATGGTGATGATAGTATCTTACAATAAATGAGTACGTCATTTATTAAAACACAGTAAAAATAAGGAGACAAGAATAAAGAGAATAAAGACCCAAGAAAGGGGATTTGGCTGACACCACAGGTAACATTAAGTGGTTAGAATAAGAGCTAGAGAGGCACATATTGGTAGCTTTTTAATAGCAGCTCGATGAATTCACTAGCAGGAGTTCCGTTGTCCACGTTACCAACCGGAGACTCACGTGAAGTGACTGCCCTGGAACATACATGCTGACACGATGACATCAGAAAGGCAACCGATGATCGTTTCACGTCATACTGGGGTGATGCTTTTTCACATGTTCATTTTCAATATACTCCTATTGTTCATTTAGTTAATTGAGTGCAGCACACAGTGCTTTCCCCTTTTCGTATTGCTCTGATAAAATTATTATGTGCTCAACAGTCTTTATGTTCCATTCCACACTTGATCTCATATGTATATATAGCGCACTTCCCCTCACCCCTGGGAGAGGTGTGACTAAGGTGTATGTGTGGAGTGCAATACCTGTGACGCACAGGAGTTCTGAGTCTCCGCTGCTGGGAACCAGGGGTGTACCTGAGTCTGTTTTTGGTAGCGCCTCCACCTGTAGCAGGATTCTACTATGTGGAATTACCCCGTTACAGGAACCCCATGCAGCAAAACACACTTTATAAAGTATAACAGTTTTAATGCACAGCCTTATTATAGTGCAAACAAACAAATTGTTATCTTTGTGGTGCTTAATAATAATCAGTGTTATTTTTAAATAAAAATAATATATCAATGTATATAATATACCAAATAAGTGCAACTAAATATACTACTAAATATAGTGCTTTAAGTGATTAATACACCCAAATAATTAAAATAAATTTGCAGCTCAAACCCTAATTTCAGATTGTTTTCTCAATCCGTGAATGTCGTAGATATTTTGGGGAGCATGAAAAGACAAAACACACAAAATATAGTGCAATATGTCTGCAATTTGTAATGAAGTGTTTCTTTTCTTCAGAGTCCGATGAATTATGTACTCACAAATTTTCCACTCATATAGGGTATGTAAATGTACCTTTATGGTGCAGTGCCGAACGCCTCCATAGATGTGATCACCTTAATGAAAAAAATGTAACAAGAGAACGACCATAGTGCGATCAAAAAATAAAAGCTTTATAGTAAAAATATGATAAAACACACTCACATGGTGTCAGTTGGTTTAACAGTAGTTTGATCATAAATGATCCACACCAGCAAATTGGAGCTGGTCTCACTCCCCGTCTGCTTTTGTTTCTGGTGGATTCTGTGTGAGACCAGCTGAGAGACAGGCAGTTCATTTTATTCTATCCCAGAAGGCACAGCTAAAGCAGTAGAGTTCAATAAGGTTAGATATAACCCAGGGAAGGTGCACCCCATTGAATGATTCTGCGTAAGAACATGCATTGCATGCCATTTTATAAACTCAAGGGCCTATTCCCTAAACTTGGATAAGTGACTTATGGAGAATTAGGTGCACTTTTCGAACAAGTTTGCAAGTGTAGTTATTCACAAAGCTTCAATAACTTGCCAAACTCGCTCGAGGTGTTTATTCCCAATTGGTAGTGCTGCTGCTCAGACAAATAATGCGGGAGCTCAAAAAATGCTCAAACTTAATTTTTTTCAAATATCACACTATTCAGGTAGCTTCGATAACCACATTGCGGCTGCAACTCGCACTTCAAATGTGGTGAGATGGGATCCACGATGTGACTTAGGCTAAGGCCCCGCTCCCTCAGTCAGCGCGCCCGCACTGCAGACAGGCGGGGCGCTGACAGACACAGACCACGATATGCGGTCTGTAGGGAGCGGGAGCCGGAGCCGGAGCGGGAGGTGGGCGGGAGTGGGATGGGGGGGCGTGGCTTGAGCGGAGGGACCCGCTACTCCCCCCCCTCCCTCCACGGGCTCGGGCTACAGGAGGGAGCTGCTGTGGGCTGCTGTAAGGTAAGCAGCTCCCTCCCCCTTCTGCCACAAAAAAAACACACACACACACACTACCTTGAGAAGGAAGCTGCCTGATGACAGCTCCCGCTCCTGCCCCCTGCCGCTGATTGGCTCATCAGCGCACCACGTAACGCGTCACCGCTCGGGATCACGATTTTCTTGAATCCCCTGGCGGCTGACGCGTCACAGTGCGTAGTAAGCCGTCAGCGAGGGGGGACTGGGACCGGCTTGGGAGGATTCCCCTGCTGGTGGGGAACACTCGTGCGGCCATCCGCGCCGCCGAACGCAGCGGGTCCCAGCCCTTAGAAGACAAAAATGTATTTTTACTGCATCGAATTGAAACTGGGAGTCTCCAGAAAATCTGACCCCCGGCTTCCATCCTATGTAATAAAAATACATTTACGGGCAGCTTCATTACATTAGCGGCTAATCGCTAAGGTAATGTAGGTGTCCAATACCAGTGCCCGGTTTATTGGGGGTAGGTGAAGATGGTATTTGGCTGGTTTTTATGCCTACAGGGAGGTTGCAGGAGGAGTTACAGAATTACGTAGTAATTGAGGTTGAAAAAAGGCACGCGTCCATCAATTTCAACCCTACCTGTATCCGTACTTACAGTATATTGATCCAGAGGAAGGCAAACAAAAAACCCGGTGACATATCATCCATTGATATCTCATAAGGGGAAAAATAAATTCCTTCCTGACTCCAAGAATTGGCATTCAGATTACTCCCTGGATCAACATCCTTCCCATGTTTACTTATTCGGTAAATCCCTGTATACCTTTCCTTTCTAAAAATATGTCCAACCTTTTTTTTAACAAATCCATTGTATCTACCTTCACAGTCTCCATGGGTAATACATTCCAAATTTTAACTGCTCTTACTGTAAATAACCCTTTCCTTTGTTGCTGGTGAAATCTCCTTTCCTCCAACCTTAAGGGATGACCCTGAGTCATTTGCACTGCCCTTAGGATGAATAGTTCTTTTGAAAGCTCCTTGTACTGTCCCCGAATATATTTGTATATAGTTATCATATCCCCTCTTAGACACCTCTATTCTAATGTAAATAAATCCAATTTAGCTGACCTCTCTCATACGTTAGATTGTCCATCACCTTTATTAATTTAGTGGCTATTTATGACAACTTTCTGTTGTCTATCCTTCAACCAGTTTTCAATCCAGGTGCATATATTTTTACTGAGTCCAATTTGCTTTATTTTGTACACCAACCTCTTGCATGGAACCGTATCAAAATCCTTTGCAAAATGTAAGTAGACCACATCAACTGCATTTCATTGCTCTAAATTCCTATTTACCTCCTCAAAGATATCCAAAAAGATGAGTTGCGCAGCGCACAGCAACAGAGAGCAAGGTCATAGAAAATGAAGACTACTTTATTCAAGCTTCATTTAAAAAAACGGAGGGTGCAACACTCTTACGCGTTTCGTGCGTAGCCGCACTTTATTAAGGACTCCTTGATAAAGTGCGGCTACGCACGAAATGTAATCTTCATTTTCTATGACCTTGCTCTCTGTTGCTGTGCGCAACTCATCTTTTTGGATATCACTAGATCTTGGACACGGCTGCATGCTGGAGAAGACCTCAGGGGACACATAGTGGGTACACTATCATTTACCTTAAGGGCCATTCCAATGAGATGGGGAAGGGTACAGTAATGCCACTCTCCACCTTCAGGGTTTAATAGAGCCCCTACATAGGTCTAAAGATTGTTATTGAAATCACTGAATTATGGATTATAATCCCCATGTATTGTCATCTCCTTGCTTACTCAAATATTATAATTTGGAGACCAAGCACTTGAGCATCCACCCAATCCCTATATTACCTCCTCAAATAAACAAACAAGGTTAGTTTGGCATGATCTATCCTTCATAAATCTATGCTGACTATTACTAATCTAGCCGCTTCACCCCCACCCTAAGTGAGATCTGGTCAGCTTCTAATATATTTCGTGCGATGTGGTGCGTACCTGTGAGGTAACATGAGGGCTGAGTGCTCCGCGTTGGTGTGGGGAGAAATGGACAGGGTTTACAGGGTACCATATTCGTGGTTGCAGCGCCTCCAGTCAGCGGGGATCCTCTGTGATAGTAGGATGGTCCATACTGACACCTTTTTATCTCCCAAGGCAGTGAATCACACGTGCATATGGTTCCATGGTATTTATTGCATTGGTTAAGTTCTTACAGCAGGTACATCCCTTTCTTGATTCCCCTACAAGGTTACTTTAAGTCTTGAGGCCCATTTAAATTTCCTTCTGCATGGTGCTCCTCCTGCATCCCCGTATGGGACCAGGAAACAGGGCTGCCAACAGAAATCATGGGGCCAGGACAAATGAAAGGAGCAACCCCCTCCCCCACCGTCCCCGAACCCATAGCGCACCCACCATGAAAAAAATATTTTTTAGCTCACAACTTTTACTTACTGTAACTGTTTTCTTCTTATTGTAATACGGAAAAAAACATTACAATGCAATCAGTTTATTTTTATATTTTCAACAAAAGACAGATGACTGCCTGGTTTGGTGACTGACTCACTGGGTGGATGGGTGACTGACTGACTGACTGGGTGGGTGACTGACTGACTGACTGGGTGGGTGACTGACTGACTTTGTGGGTGGGTGACTGACTGACTGGGTGGATGACTGACTGACTGGGTGGGTGACTGACTGACTGGGTGGGTGGGTGACTGACTGACTGGGTGGGTGGGTGACTGACTGGGTGGGTGACTGGGTGGGTGGATGACTGACTGGTTGGGTGACGGACCCTTGACTGCCTAAAGTGGGTGACTGACTCACTGGGTGGATGAATGACTAGCTGGGTGGGTGACTGACTTTGACTGACTGACTGAGTCGGTGGGTGGGTGGGTGACTGACTGGGTGACTGGGTGGGTGGATGACTGACTGGTTGGGTGACTGACTGACTGGGTGGGTGACGGACCCTTGACTGCCAGAGTGGGTGACTGACTCACTGGGTGGATGGGTGACTGACTGGGTGACTGACAGACTGACTGACTGGGTGACTGACTGGGTGGGTGACTGACTGGGTGGATGGGTGACTAACTGGGTGACTGACAAACTGACTGACTGGTTGACTGGGTGACTGACTGACTGGGTGGGTGACTGACTGGGTGGGTGACTGGGTGGGTGGATGACTGACTGGTTGGGTGACGGACCCTTGACTGCCTAAAGTGGGTGACTGACTCATTGGGTGGATGACTGACTAGCTGGGTGGGTGACTGACTTTGACTGACAAACTGACTGACTGGGTGACTGACTGACTGACTGGGTGGGTGACTGACTGACTGGGTGGGTGGTGAGACTAAGGAGAAATAAGAACAATCCCCTAACTGGTGCTACAAAATATCACAGCATGGAGAAAAATGGTAATAAACAACTCCGGGACTCGTGTATAATATAACAATGATCCATCCGAGTAGTCAATGCAGTGTGTACAATGAAGAATCTAGCTCACTAATGAGCCCCATAAGATAAGACCAATAAGCAGGAAAAAAGACTGTAGCACCAAGGGTGCGTGGTGTACAAAGCAACACTCATCCTGAATTGGAGCACATGTCACTATCCGGCGGTCTAGGCGGCTGGAGCAGATGAAGAAGAATCTGGCTGCCAGAGAAGAATCCGTGAAGGCAAATAATGAATAAAACTCACAGCATTAGAGTCAGCTGGGTCCCGGTAAGGCGTGCTTCAGTCCAAGGGTAAGTATAACAAATATTGGGTATAGGGCTGATCACTACAGAGAATAAGGCTGGAGGCTAGTATCCAATAAAAAGTATTTATTTGAACATCAAAGCAAACAGATACAGGGTCCTCTGACGCATTTCTTGCCCGACGGGCGCTTTATCAAAGATTGACTTGGTGGGTGGGTGACTGACAGGGTGGGTGGGTGACTGACTGGGTGGGTGATTGACTGAGTTTAACTGGGTGGGTGACTGGGTGGGTGTGTGACTGAGGGACTTGGTGGGTGACTTGGTGGGTGGGTGAATGAGTGACTTGCTGGGTGACTGAGTGACTGGGTAGGTGGGTGACTGAGTGACTGGGTGGGTGACTGAGTGACACTGACTGGGTGACTGGGTAAGTGACTGAGTGACTGCTTGGGTGGTTTACTGACTGGATGGGTGAGTGACCCTTAAGTGAGTGACTGGGTGGGTGACTGGGTGGGTAAGTGAGTGACTGGGGAAGTGAGTGACTGGGTGGGTGACAGAGTGACTGGGTGGGTAAGTGAGTGACTGGGTGGGTAAGTGAGTGACTGGGTGGGTAAGTGAGTGATTGGGTGGGTAAGTGAGTGACTGGGAGGGTGACTGAGTGACTGGGTGGGTGACTAAGTGACTGGGTGGGTAACTGACTGACTGGGTGGGTGAGTGACTGGGTGGGTAACTGACTGACTGGGTGAATGACTGGGTGGGTGAATCGGTTAGACTGGGTGGGTGACTGGGTGGGTGGGTGAGTGACTGGGTGACTGAGTGGCTAGGTGGGTGACTGAGTGACTGGGTGGGTGAAGGGGTGGGTGCTGTTTCCTGCTTCCTTGCCTGCCAGATGTGAGGTTGGCTCAGGGGGTGCAGGGTGTAAGGGCACGGGTGGTAGGCTCGGGAGTGCGGGGTGGGGGGGCATGGGAGGTAGGCTTGGGGGAGGTTGCGGGGGCTGGGAGGTAGGCTCCGGAAGTGCAGGGGGGATGGGGGGCACGGAGGTAGGAGGCTGGGGGGCGAGACTGGTGGGATAATTCCGAGGGCGCGGGGGAAACTGTGTTGGCATGCGCGGGTAAGCTGAATTGGCGCGCACGGGGGAAGCTGAATTGGCATGTGCGGGCTCGCAATGGCGCTTCCCCTCCATCCCACGTTGGGATCGGGGGGGCGGAGGAAGGGTGGACACCCTGCTTCCCTGCACATGTGCTCTGAGACCTCGGCTCTGCGCATTCGCACAGGGAATCACCAGCATTTTTTCTGACTTTTTTTTTATAAAACGGGAACGGCCACGCAGGCCCAGGCGGCCAGGCCCCCTGACTCACGGGGCCCGGGGTGCCAACCTCGGCAGACCACCCCTGTGGCGGGCTTGCCAGGGAAGTTGTTGCTCACGTCACAGGGGGAGGAAAAGAGACATACCCACTTTTGGGAGAGAGACAGTATATTTACTCTGGGGTTGGTCTTGTAACCCTGCCCCATAACAGGGCAGGTCTGATACTGACAGGTGTCACATGTGCATATGACCCAGCCAGTACCTCCCCCAGGCTGACACTCTCTGGCTGTTGCTAGGCCCACCCTTGGATACAGTAAGTGTATCCAAGTCTGTAATAGCACACTAGACCTTCTGAAGGAATGAACCCATCAACTGCCTGAACCTAACAAGACTTACAATGGTAGGGCCCAAGGAAATAAGTAGCAGCTGGAGGCTAGGCTAGACTAATAATTGTGTTTCCATTAGGTATTCCTGAATATTATCCCGTATTAAACCTTCAAGTAGCTTCCCCACTATTGAAGTCAGGCTTACAGGTCTGTAATTCCCCAGTTGTGACCTATCTCCCTTATTAAATATAGGCACCACATATGCTTTACGCCAATGCTGTGGTACTGAGCATGTGGAAATGGAGTCCTTGAATATTAAATGTAATGGTGTGGCTATTACTGAATTTAACTCCTTAAGAACTCTTGGATGTATGCCATATCGGCCAGGTGCCTTATTTACCTAAATTTTATCAAGCTATCTATGAACTTCTTCATCAGTTAACTAATTGTTCGTTAATATAGAGGTTGTTGCTTCATCCTGCGGCACTACTATTGAAATTGATTCTTCCCTGGTAAACACAGAGGCAAAGAATATGTTTAATGCCTCTACTTTTTCCTTATCTCCAATAATCTACCTACCCATTTCACACATAAAGGGTCCTACTGCATATGTTCTTTTCTGGGGGGGTTTGTTATTAAGTTACTTAAATAACTTTTTCGGGTTGATCTTACTTTCTACTGCAATCCTTTTTTCATTATCCATTTTTGCTAATTTGATTGCCTTTCTGCAATTTTTGTTACGTCCCTTCTGACTTCAAATATTTAAACGCCTGCCTCTTCTTTTCCATTTCCTCCCCTACCTGTTTATTTAACTACATTGGTTTTGACTTATTTATTTTATACTTATTACCTAAGGGTATACACTGATAAGTGTGCTTTTCAAACAATGTTTTAAAGACTGCACATTTATCTTCTACATTTACCCCTGCAAAAACATCATCCCAATTTATTCCTTGTAGATTAGTCATCAGTTTATTAAAATCTGCCTTTCTAACATTTAAGGTCTTTGTTGAAACCAAGTAATCTGTTTCTTGATAATTTATTTAAAAAGTGACCATGTTATGATCATTGTTACCCACATGTTCCAGGACTTGAATATTTGTTATTACTTCTACATTGTTTGATATTACCAAATCCAGTATTGCCCCTCTCCTGGTTGGTTACTCAACAATTTGGGTCATTTTCTGGTCTTTAAGCATGCAAAAAAAACTGTTTCCTTTTGTTGTAATGCTAATCTCATTGCCCTGTCTATATCTGGATAATTAAAATCACCCATTATGCAAACATGACCCGGTTTTGATGCATTCTCCATTTGCAAAAATATTATAGCTTCCTCAATCTCACAGATATTTGGTGGTTTATTGCATATCCCTACAAACATTTTCTTCATACTTTTACTTCAACTGCTAATTCCTATCCTCAAGGTCTCTACATTTTCATCATTCCCTTCATAAACATCTTCCCTTATAATAGGTTTTAGATACGGTTTAACATATAAGCCTACTCCACCTCCTATTCTATTTGCTTGATCCTTCCGAAAAATGGAATAACCCTCTAAATTAACTGCCCAGTCATGAGTTTCATCCCACCATGTTTCAGTAATACCTATGATATCATACTGCTCCCTTGCAGCTATTAATTCAAGTTCCCCCATATTATCTGTCAGGTTTCTTGCATTAGTAAGCATGCATTTAAGTTTTTTCAGTCTGTACTATAATCTTATCTGCTCCTTCATTTCTGCGCCAATTGAGTTTAGTCTTTAGAAGTTTTCTGGTATTACCTGTATTTACTATAGTTGTCTCGCTGGTTGCCAAACTCGCACTTGCCTCATTCTACCTCCACAACCCCTTGCTATTTCCCAATCTATTCTATTTAGTTCGTCATCTGTTTCTTTCCTCTCCCTAGTTTAGTAACTACCGCTAAGGTAATGAAAGGGTTAACCGATCCCACTACAAACCGATAGGCATCAACACCCACCAGAGGACAAATACAAACTTCACCCACCCCCTATACCCCCAAAAAACATTAAAACACAATAAAAACACCAATGCTAGCCAATACACCAATTGATTGCCAGTGTGTGGCTATGTCCTCAATCGGAGCAAAGATAACCCCAATAGCAATGAATAGGCACCCTACTATCCACACCCTCAACCCTCAACAACTCCCCTCACTAACACAATCAGCATAGTAATGGGCAAAATCCCTATTATCCATTTCTGGATAATACTGCACCGACACACTTTATTCGAGCATATACCCGGTATGTACCTGGCAGATACCTGGAATGCTCCACTCCTCACCTCTGACAAGCCCCGTTGCATTTGCCTTCCCAGCCTGGGTTCATGCCTGGCTGATGGGCGGCTGATCTGTTAAATGATAATGATTAGGATTTAATAGGCTGCAATGCTTCGCGTGTCTACCAGATGGCATAAATTCATGAATTGTAATGCAGTATATATATATATACTGTGCAGTATTGCAGCCAGCGGGAATAAAATGCTTCAATCCCTGCTTGGAAAATAACTCAATGCACTCGGGCAGAAAACAGTCACAAACCTCAATACACCCGGGTATACCCGAATTCGTGGGACTAGCCATGCTCGAATAAAGTGTGTCGCCAGTGTAGCTAATTTGCACCTTAAAAATAAAACATTATCAAGCCAGCATAAAGTAAATTAAAGTTGGATTTATCCCTGCCAGGATGAAGGCCGTCCTCATCACTGTCCTAGCAACATTAAAATAAAAAACAAACTATTAGCAACTAACCACTTAATTACCTTAGCACTATACACTATAGTAATTAAGGGGTTAACCCCCCTAAATCCCTCCAATACCCACCAGGGATGCTAACCACTCTCCCCGGGGGAACTACCCCAACCCACTCTACCCCAAATCACCACACATACAAATGGGCAAAAGCACTAGTTGTCAAAAATGGCTAATAGCTTGTTTGCACATTTGTTTGTAAGAAAAAAAAATACACAATAAAATAACATTGGCATTACAGTATAATACTGTACATTGCACTTGCCAATGAACTAATTGATTGTTATTATGGGAAACCATGCTGAGAATATGGGCATGAAGTGTCACAATGCCAAATAATGGGCAACTAAAAAAAAAAAAAAAAAGACAAAATAAGACACATTCCATTTAAATAAAAACAAGCATTGGACAATTAAAGCCATTGATTGTGAATGTGATAAACCATGCCAACAATATGGACATGGATTACCACGATGGCAATGAATGGACAAGTTAAAAAAAGACATTGCTAAAAATACAATACATAACAACTAAATAAAAACAAGCATTTGCTAAAACAATTGCATTGATTGTCATTGTGCTTATCTATACCCAGAAAGGGGCATGGATAAGCACATTGCTAGTCAATGGGCCACCTAAAAAAAAACGCAATTAAATAAAAGCAAATCAATGTATTTCTTACTTTTGCTGTATTAACCCCTTTCCTACTCCGGCACCATCTCTTGATCCTCAATGCAGTGCTCAACAGCCTGATGTGTAGAATTCCATGGTCTTCTGTTGATTGAAGAGATGTCACTGGTAAGTTGTTTCTTTCTTTTCTTCTCTGCTTTTTAATCCAAAGGGGCCCGGAGATGTTGCTCCGACATCTTCTTAGGCTCAAAAGAGATGGGACAGACCTTACACATGCAGCGGCTGTTATCCGATCCTTTACCGAATTAGTTTTCGACATTTCCCCGAAATTCTCTCAGAATTTGCCGCGGCAGACTAATGGCCCTATGGATTAACACAGCAGGAGTCCCTTGAGACGAATTGGGATCCGCAGTCCGAGACTATATCTGGCGGGACTCCATGAAGGCGAAATATCTCGTTAATAAAGAGATTAACAAAATGGGCTTAATGTGTAATACGATCAACTTCTACCAGTATGGTAGTCATGCCCCTGGAGGGAGGCAGTTCCATGATAAAATCCATAGATAAGTGGGTCCACAGATGGGTGAGAACTCGTAAAGGCTGGAACAACACACAGGGTAACATCATCGGCACCTTAGTCTGGGTGCATGTAACGCAGTCTGCCAAAAACTCCTTCATGTGTTTGCGAATCTCTGGCCACTGTGACATTGAGGGGGTACCCAGGCCAGTAAATAATGGTATTATGCCCGGCTGGGTGCCCCTGAGTCATATTGTAACTATGAAGTGTTAGCTCTGCAGCCCACTGTGGGTTGAGAGCCTGTAATTACATTAGAATTGTCTGTGTGTGTCCGGTTAGGGATAAGCGGACCACACGCGTTAAAATAAGCTACATTCAATGACTGCGGTCACCGTTAATGCATTGGTTCCGAGGATTGCAACCACACTTACCACATCACTGTATTTAGGTCAATTGAATAAGTGAGTTGTGGTTAGGTTAGCTCTGTGCATTGCTACACTGAGTCACGGCCTAAACCGCAGGTTAATTGGATAAGTATGGCTGCGGTCATATCTTCGCTCTAGGCCTTGCTACAGTGAGTTACTGCCAAACTGCAGACAGGAAGAAAGTTTTAACCGCAGACCACACATAATTAGGTAGCTAACTTGAGTTACGAACATGCGGTAAAGATGAGCATTGGTGTGGGTACTGCTGGGGTCACAACAGTAAGACAGCCATGGTTTTTGGGTTGTTAATTTTTGGGGAAAATAGTATATGAGAGTTCACCTCTTTTTGGATATTAAAATTATAAAGATATGGAAAATAGCTGAAGCGCTCAAATGCAGGTATATCTCAAAATGATAATAAGCCAGACCACTGTACCAGGGTACTAACAATTGATATAGTACCTATTGTGTCATATAATGGGTACTATCCTCCTGAAGACAGGTGGTGTGTGGTGCAACCCACTCACCACCAGTCTCATTGGCAGGTTCCCCTGAAAAATATACAAGTACTCACATCCTGGTAGGGCAGGCAGGCAGGCTGTGCAGCTACTCAATGCAATACAGGGAAAAGGGAGACCAAAAAGCACACCAGCACAAACGGAGCAGGAAGAACCCAGGACAAAAAAATGATTAAAAGGGCACTTTAATGTGACAAAAGACCCATCCAATGCATTTCGAACGTCGCAGCGTTCTTTTTCAAGGATAAAACACAATGTGATAACATCCATTATATACCCTCTTACCTGTGGGCCGTTTCGCGCCAAAAATCAGAACCTGATGACGTCATAACAGAGCGACTCAGTGCCGATCTAAGGGCAAAAGGAAGTACCAAAGGCAGTGTGGCCATCTTGGATGTGGGCAAACATAGGAACACAATAACAAAGCTTTATTGACCATTCCAGCAGAACAAAATACATTGCTGCTAACTGGACAAGCATATTTAAACGAAATAAAGCTATATTAAACTAAACTAATGCTTAATAAAGGGTACTATTATATCAAGAAAAAACATGAACAAGGTGGATTAAAAAACTAGCTGTGTTGCAACTAAGTTATATACAAAAAAAAGTTAAAATTAAAAACCTCTAGACATGATTAAAAAAATGTGCAAGAAAAGTAAATTTAAAGACATATTACACATATATACTGCATAACACAGATTGTGTACCTAAATCATAGGAACCAGGGAAATACAACCATTATAAAATATAAAGTATTATCCACAAGATACATCAAAGAACAATTTAAACTTACATATTGGCATAATATTTGCATGATAAGGCTTAGGTTCAAAGGTTATAATGATAAGAATATAATGTCCAATATAATGACAATTGTCTTATTTAATCTGTATTACCAACTAATTACACCATAATACGTCTATCACAAAAATGTTTACAAAAAATGTGTTAGTTGCCAGTCAATGTTCAAGCCCATAGGGAAGCGCGTTTGGAGAGTGAAGATCCAAAACGCCTCCCTACGGTCCAGAAGGTTGATATGATCACCTCCTCTAGATTTAGAAATAACTGATTCAATCCCCAAAAAGGAAAAATTATTAATTCCTCCCTGACCACATTCAGTGAAATGTTTTGAGACTGGTTTTAGAGCATTTAAGGCTCATAAAATTGAGAGACACTAATCATCCAGTCTCAAAACATTTCACTGAATGTGGTCAGGGAGGAATTAATAATTTTTCCTTTTTGGGGATTGAATCAGTTATTTCTAAATCTAGAGGAGGTGATCATATCAACCTTCTGGACCGTAGGGAGGCGTATTGGATCTTCACTCTCCAAACGCGCTTCCCTATGGGCTTGAACATTGACTGGCAACTAACACATTTTTTGTAAACATTTTTGTGATAGACGTATTATTGTGTAATTAGTTGGTAATACAGATTAAATAAGACAATTGTCATTATATTGGACATTATATTCTTATCATTATAACCTTTGAACCTAAGCCTTATCATGCAAATATTATGCCAATATGTAAGTTTAAATTGTTCTTTGATGTATCTTGTGGATAATACTTTATATTTTATAATGGTTGTATTTCCCTGGTTCCTATGATTTAGGTACACAATCTGTGTTATGCAGTATATATGTGTAATATGTCTTTAAATTTACTTTTCTTGCACATTTTTTTAATCATGTCTAGAGGTTTTTAATTTTAACTTTTTTTTGTATATAACTTAGTTGCAACACAGCTAGTTTTTTAATCCACCTTGTTCATGTTTTTTCTTGATATAATAGTATCCTTTATTAAGCATTAGTTTAGTTTAATATAGCTTTATTTCGTTTAAATATGCTTGTCCAGTTAGCAGCAATGTATTTTGTTCTGCTGGAATGGTCAATAAAGCTTTGTTATTGTGTTCCTATGTTTGCCCACATCCAAGATGGCCACACTGCCTTTGGTACTTCCTTTTGCCCTTAGATCGGCACTGAGTCGCTCTGTTATGACGTCATCAGGTTCTGATTTTTGGCGCGAAACGGCCCACAGGTAAGAGGGTATATAATGGATGTTATCACATTGTGTTTTATCCTTGAAAAAGAACGCTGCGACGTTCGAAATGCATTGGATGGGTCTTTTGTCACATTAAAGTGCCCTTTTAATAATTTTTTTGTCCTGGGTTCTTCCTGCTCCGTTTGTGCTGGTGCGCTTTTTGGTCTCCCTTTTCCCTGTAAAATTATAAAGAGCAGGGGTATTTACATTCAGGCAGGCGAAGCAGCGGATACATTAGGAATTAGCAGGTTCAGTATATGCCTGATAAGATAACAGTGCGGCACACCTAATCAAAATCACAATAAAGCAAGATACTTGCGATTAAATACCGTGCTCCTGGGTCAGGGAAATCCTGTAACTCAAACTCCTAGACTATGACACGTATCAGATAATCCAAGGCACTACGGAATTTCAAAATTTTATTATAAAGCTGAGCTCAACGTTTCGACCTTCTCTGAGGTCTTTCTCAAGTGACTGGCATCCCTTGCCTTGGATTATCTGATACGTGTCAGTACACTGGCGACACACTTTATTCGAGCTCGGCTAGTCCCACGAATTCGGGTATACCCGGGTGTATTGGGGTTTGTGACTGTTTTCTGCCCGAGTGCATTGAGGTATTTTCCAGGCAGGGATTGGAGCATTTTATTCCCGCTGGCTGCAATACTGCACAGTATATATATATATACTGCATTACAATTCATGAATTTATGCCATCTGGTAGACACGCGAAGCATAGCAGCCTATTAAATCCTAATCATTATCATTTAACAGATCAGCCGCCCGTCAGCCAGGCATGAACCCAGGCTGGGAAGGCAAACGCAACGGGGCTTGTCAGAGGTGAGGAGCGGCGCATTCCAGGTATCTGCCAGGTACAAACTGGGTATTTGCTCTAATAAAGTGTGTCGGTGCAGTATATGACTGGCCATTCCGATGAGTAACTCATGCATATCTTAAGTGCCGACTTCTAAGACACCATGCTGAGATGACTCCAGAGTGTACTAAAGTCCGGATTTAAAAAGGTACCGACATTTGTGCCTGGCAATTATCCATATGTCAGGGGAGGGGTAGACTTCAGGTCGTCAGGGCTGGGGGCTTGTTCAGGTGCGAAGTTAGTGCATAACTGTAGCATACCTTGAAGCCTCTGCTCGGCTCCCCAAAGTACTGGCAGAGCGTGCCAATAGGTAGGATTATTAATTCCCACACAGTGATTGGCTGCACAGTGTAAGAATATGCTTTGTGTGTCTGTAAAGTCTTGTGCAGCCGATCGTGAGATAGATTCACCTAAGATTCATCTGAGCTACATCATGTGGTAGAAGAAATTCCATCGTAACTAAGATTTGTACCTTGCTCAGAAAGTACAGTATATTAGAACAAAGGATTCCCGAACGAATCCTGAAAGGGGGAAATGAAATAACTACTTTCGGTGGAGATACAGGGGTTGCGAGTGGCGCCCCTAGCCAAGGACTGTTACACGGCTTTTTGTGCGCATCAACCCCGCTCCTGGGAATTGATGCCTAGAGACTTGATTTCTGTGGATTTTGTTCCGTGGTCATTTAATTTCGTTCTGCCCCATCCCAGTAAGTGTTTATTCGTAATATGTTGTACTTCAAGCTGTGTGTTTGTGTGTCTTGTGTAAAAAAACTACAATTTATTTTATCTCACGTTTTGTTCAATTAAAGGATCCGGGTAATTTTTCTGTTAAAAGCACTGGTCTCCTGTGATAGCCACCAAAAGATCCATTCGAGGAAATCACATCTTCCTAACCCCTGGGTGACCAACCATCTTGGAATTATAACCCCATTGCAACACCTCACTTCGAAATTGGGGGGAACAAATAGTTTAGATAAACATATGGATGTAAAACACAGCTATGCTCCAATAAACAGAAATAACAAGCTGGTTAAGTGCATACACAAAGTCAGGATCCACAGCATGATAATGGAATCCTAAAGATGTAGTAGAGAGAGCAAGTAAATTCTAGATATAGCTAACTCTAGAGACTGCTGTAATGAATATAAGGTCCATGAATAGTAATAGAATGAAATGTCCATGAAAAATACAGAGCAGTATGTACAGATAATGAGCAGTATATCACCACCCGTAATAGCTGATAGAGTATTAAAATATGAAGCACTATATACAGTGGGAGAGGGAGTGGCTCAGTGAGTAACGACTGGCACTGGGAGTTTGATCTAGGATCCTCTGCCTGAGCCTGTGAAATGTGTTGCAGAAGTAATGATGATACAACAGAGATGATCTGAGAAGATAGAGCAGGGGCTCATCATTCCATCGCCTCTGAACCATCAGGAGAGAATTGCATGGAAAGAGCAATTGCCTGGACGTTCTCGGATCCTGTATGATAAGAAATCACAAAGTTGAACCGAGTGAAAAAGAGAGCCCACCTCGCCTGACGCGTCCCGAGTCTTTTTGCTCCTTCAATGTATTCGAGGTTCTTGTGGTCTGTAAGGATTGTGATTGGAGAAGTTGTCCCCTCAAGCAAATATCTCCATTCTTCTAGAGCCATTTTCATGGCCAGAAGTTCCAGATTTCCAACATCATAATTCCTTTCTGCGGCAGAATTTTTTTTTTATAAAAGAAGGCCCGGGGGTGGAGTTTCCCTTGAAAATCCTTTCTTTGAGGAAGTTTGAGGTTTGGCAAAATCCTTTCCGGGTTTTCATAATCCGGTTCAGTATTTTGCTCTTGCTCACCCTCTAGGCCTGGATCGTCCATTTTTGCTCCTGGCAACTTCCTTTAAAAGGACAGTCCTGTTAGCAGGATGTTTTCGGGCATAGTTTCAGTTCATGCTGAGTACATGCAAAGCACTTTCCTATTGTCTTCACGTTACCAGTCCCGGCTCATGAACCTCCACTAACCTTTCATTTCAACCTGCCTCAACCTCTGCATCAACACTGACTACGCAACTCTGCTGCCAGCCCTTGCCTTCGGCTTATGACTCACTACTGTATCAGGACTCTGTCCTTTTCTTAGGTTGGTTCTTTCACCTTCCTACCTCAGCCCTGCGGGTCCGTTTACTGCTTGAGACGAGCATCGTTACATTTTGCTTGGCCCAAACATGGACCCCGCTGAGGTAGGACGTGCCATTATCCTGCAAGGACTGTACTAGGGGGATCATGAGCAATGCCTCGCCCTACACAATCAACAACTGGCATGGATGTGTGAAGCGGTGCAGGACTTAGTTACCCACATTGACACCCATCAACCAGACTTGAAGGCTGCAGATACGGTTCCAATACCACTTCCTTTATCTCCAGCGATCAGAGAACCTCGGATCCCGACTCGTGTACGGTATGGTGGGGACCCTATGACATGCAGGGGATTCCATGTTCACCATGCACCGGGCCTGGGTGGCCTACATTGTTTCTCTTCTCACTAACGAAGCACTAGCCTTGGCCTCTCTGCTCAGAGAGAAGAATTTGCCCCTGATGAGTGATTCCCCTGCCTTCATCTGAGCCTTCAAGTTGGTGTTTGACTCTCCAGGACAAGTATCTTCAACATCTGCTTCACTCCTGCAGATTCGCCAGGGAACTCGCACGGTAGACCAATACGCCATTGAGTTTCCCACCCTTGTGGCTCAGACCAGTTGGAATAATGAAGCTCAAGTAGCGGCCTTTTGCAGGGATTATCAGAGCACTTAAAGGATGAGCTGACCGTTCGGGACCTCCCTGAGGACCTTGAGGAGTTAATTTTTCTTGGCGTACAGATCGATCTCAGAATGCAGGAACGACATCCTTCCTCCCTCAGTGCCTTCCCGGATTCTCCTGTCGGTTTATCTCTCGTGGTATTCTGCCTCAGCCTCTACTCAGGCCTTCGTGGATTCCGAAGCAGCGGGTAACTTCCTTGATCTTTCGTTTGCCAAACAGCAGCAAATTCCCCTTCGCTCTTTGGAGATTCCGTTAGAGATTGCGGCGATCGACAGAAGACCCTTAGGACCCGACACCGTCACCCAGGAGTCCCTTCCCATGGTAGTGAGCATCAGAGTTCTACATAAGGAGCTACTCCCTTTCATGGTAATCAACACACCTTCAGAACCTATAGTGTTAGGTCTCCCTTGGTTTCCTGCACACAACCCTACAGTTGACTGGTTGATGGGCAAGTGACAACCTGGAGTAGCAATATCACGGGACTTGCTTGTCTACATGTCGCCCCTGCTCAGACTCACCGCTGGTGTTTGCATCTCTCCTCCATAGTCTTCCCTCGCATACCAGGATTTTGGGGATGTTTTCAACAAGAAGCAAGCCAAGGGGTTACCACTGAATCGGGCATTCAATGGTCCAATCAACTTTTTTACAGGAGCCATTCTACCATCTCTGACTATTTTGTCAGTTTCTTCTCTTCTTTCATCATCCGTCTCTCTATCTGGAGTTCCTCTGTTGGATGACAAGGTCCAGGAGCTACTGTCTCGCTGGAGGAAGATTCATGCCAAAATTCATTTAACAGAAATACAACCAAGCATTTGCCAAAAAAAGCATTGCTTGCGCTGTATATATGTATAGCCCTGATGGGGCATACATAAATACATTGGCAATAAATTGGCATTAAAAAATGTACAATAAAAATACAATAAAACAACCGATAAAAGAAAAATAACATACATTCAATGTTTTTTCTTATCTTTAGATGTCTTCACCCTCCAATTCCTGTGGTCTCAGCAAGCTCTCAAACAAATTCACAATCCAAAACAGCAACTGGCCTCAGGTAAAGTCCAAAGTCATTTTCGTCTTTCTCTATCTTCACCTGTTAATTGTAATCCATTTGGTGGTCTTCTTTTTCTTCTTCTGATCCAAGATTTGTTTAAAAAAAATCATATACACTTGGTAACATTATATCACCTAGTGTAGAAAGTATTCAAGATTATATGAGCATGATGTACCCACTGTACCAATGAATGTTGGAGGGTGGGGGATTTGGTTGGGAGGTTGGTTAGGCCTCCTGTGTGGGTAGTCTTGAGGGTGGGTTAACCCCTTATTTACTATAGCAGTTACTAACCACTAGGGTGATTAAGGGGTTAGGGGCCATTAGATTGTATTTTTTATTGTATATTGTTTATTGTGCCATAATCACTCTACTCTTTCCTAAATCTGTGTCAGCGTCTCCACGCTGACATCACTCTACTGGCTTCCTATCAATCCCTCATCTCACACTCAATTCTCCTCCTCACTTTTAAAGCTTTAAACTCTTCTGCCCCTTCTTACATCTCAGCCCTAATTTCTCGCTATGCACCATCCCGACTCTTGCGTTCTTCTCAAGGATGTTTTCTCTCTACCCCCTTTGTATCTAATGTCCTCTTCCATCTTAAACCTTTTTCACTGACTGCCCCGCACCTCTGGAATGCCCTTCCCCTCAATACCAGACTTGCACCTTCTTTATCCACCTTTAAGACCCACCTTAAGACACACTTGCTTAAAGAAGCATATGTGTAGCACCGTGGCTAATACTATACACATGATACATAAAGCTTGGCCGCCTGCAGACGCACTTACTAGAGTGCCCTCCTACTGTCTCTGTACATTCTTCCTACCTACTAATTAGATTGTAAGCTCTTCGGAGCAGGGACTCCTCTTCCTTAATGTTACTTTTATGTCTGAAGCACGTATTCCCATGACCTGTTATTTATATTATTTGTTATTTATACGATTGTCACGTATTACTACTGAGAAGCGCTATGTACATTAATGGCGCTATATAAATAAAGACTTACAATACAATAGCTCTTACCGGCAAAAAACAGTGTGTTTGATATTTTTGGGCCTATTGTGCGACTTTTTTTTCACTGACTGTTTATTGGTGAATAAAGCAATTATAGCGCGATACTGCACTGTTATCACTGCATTGTGAATCGCACAGCAGGCAGTATTGCGCTATAAAGGCATTTATCGAACTTAAAAGCACTTATCACTCCTTCGTCAATTGGCCCCATAGAATCTAAAATGTAGTTCAATAGATAGATATCACAAACAACTGTGCCGAAACATTTTGCTCTGTAATGTACAGTTTAGAGCCAACCCAATATTTCTTTAATGCTTTAAGTATACAAATGTGCTTAGTGTATAAAAAGTTACTTATGCTGGGTGTATATATTTTATAAAATAACACAGAGTTCTGCTTGGTATAAGCAGTTGATAAAACAAAATACAGTAGCAGTAAACATCCAAATCCCAAGTATTACCTGTATATCCAGCCTTCCAATTGAAAAGGATATATCCTTTCCTGTTACCATATATATAGTACCGTAAAATAATTTGATGTTGCTACGCATATAGTTTAGTCAACAAATATTTTTGAAATGTTACAATATACACAATATTTTTTTACTGGCAATGGGCTTATTTTTTGATATATACAGTTTCCAAAAGTTGCATGAACTACAATTCCAAATAAAGCAATACATGAGTTTCCTACCTTTATTCCACCGGTGTTTATAATTTCTGCAATAAATTGAACTTTGAAGTTTTATGGATGCTGACTTTCTAATTAACTTATTCATCACTTTCTAATTCACTTTTTGCATGGCATCTGAAAGTCCATAAATGTGTGTTTATGAGAAGGCTTGAAAGACTAAGAAATAATATCAATGGAGCAGAATTTCTACCAAGAGATGCCATCATGGCAATACCTTGTGAAATAGTACTGACTCCATTTATATCCTCCATTTAAATCACTCGATTGGTCTTTGTGGAATTAACTACATATAAATTACCCAAAGGTTATGATCTATTTTCCATTAAAAAAAACATTGGCAAGTTTGTTTTTTTGGCACCCAGTCAATCCTTTTCTATGTAACTTAATCCCAAAGTACAATTCAGTGTTGGTTCAGCAACTTCAATTTAGCAGGAAAGAGCTCTGCATCAAATACAATTGATTCATAATTTCCTGGTAGCAGGTTACTGACCCCTATGTAGACCTAAATGTAATGCTATGAGAATCATTTTTAACTTGCGTAACTAAATGACAATAGAGCAAGCTACAGTATTCTGCTCCTTTTTATCCTTGGTATGCAAATCTGCCAAGGTGGGTATGCATACCATCCAACATTTTCCACATTAAAATCAGTATGCAGGCATCTATAACGCCCCCACATCCCTCAAAGGATCCCTACACCATTCATATATACCCCCACACCACTCATATAAACTCCCACCACTTATGACGCCACCCCCACTCATATATACCCATGTCCTTATTTGACCCCCACACACCACACATATATATTCCCACCTCTTTATAATAAATACCCCCTCACAATACCATACACCCCTTATCCACCTCATATAAACACAACAGTACTAACATAATAATCCCCACTAACCCCCACCTATTTTACCTTTTTCCATACCCTAACACAAAGTTGCTGCCTCCTTATACTCCTTACAGTATACTGCTCCTCACCACTCACTGAATCAGTCCCAGGATGTACTCGATTAGGGGGTATTACAAAGGGGAACATGGGCGCTGAGCAGGCTGCAGCATAGTCTGCAGTGTTCTCGATGGTCCCTGTTGGGTTCAAGTTTCCCCTGCTGCACGCATGCTCACTGCAACTACAGGATTCTGATTGACCCACTTTTGCAGTGAGGAGGAGTGTGTGTGTTGCAGGGGCATATGTTACAAGCAGGTACACGGCTTGGTAGCCGGTACAGCACTGGCCAAATCAGTACTGCACCAGCAAAATCGCTACAGTTGCAGGGTTGGGGTATTACTTACAAAGAACAATAGAACTGGCCTTTTATCACAAGGTCATGTGATATCTAGTTGATCAATCACATGATAACTCTGCTTAATGCCGGTTATGGAAGGAAAAATCCTCCTCTTCTATGTTGATCAAGATTTGCTGCTCTCATGCTACAAATTGCCATGCAGTTCCAGGAACAGGGGCTATTTACATGACAGGTCTTGTGCTTTTGTCAGAACTGTTGATGCACTTTCCCTATCTTTTATTAAATAGATATACTGTGTAGCCCCTGTAAGTAAGAGCGGGCTACTTATCCTTCTCCTACTGGAGTAAGCCCTGGTAAGGGCAGGCGCCAGTAGTAACTATGGGTTTTCCCCCCTTCAAGCCCTGCCTGGAGTGATGGAGGCGGGCCCCCTGACTCTGTGCAGGCCTAGACAGAGGGGAGGTCCTGCTGACATCGTGAGGGGTAGGGCTGACTCTATTTAGTGGCCAGTTCCTGTCAGTGACAGTTAGTTCTTGTCTGTCCTGGAAGTTGGAGGAGTGAGAGCCATGCTGTCCTAGGAGCAGAGGAGAGTTTGGAGTGTGAACAGAGCTAGAGTGGACCAATGCCCCTCACCCTGCTGAGGGGGTGAGGGGAGAGATCTAGCCTCACCCATAGGCCTACCCTGGTGTGAAGGCAGGGGTATTGCAGCCCCACCAGGCCATCCTGCTGGAGAACAGCCTGGAGGAGAGGAGAGGAGGAAAGAGGCCTGTACACATCTAAAGTGTGGGGTATTTACGAACTGCTGTGTGCTACTGCTGTGTGCTGCCAAGGAAAAGTGTACAAGGATAATAAAGAGACACTGCTTCTATTTTACCAAGAGACTATGTGTGTGGGATCTGGAGCATTCACCCTGGGACCAGGGTTCTTTCTCTGTAAGGGTCCTACCCCACATCCCTGGGGCTTATAGAGAATGGAGGTGCTGCACCACTAAAGAATGAAGGCGATTACCCCAGAAGCCTGGTCCTGTTGTCCCCAATACCAACGGGGGAGACTCAGGCCCTCCTGCTCCAAGCAGGTATGCCCTACCAAAGTACACGTAGCCAGCCTCACTACACCCTAGATAGCCATCTGTGTTTGGGGGGGGGGGTTAACATGGGTTACATTTGGAGGCGAGCTGCTGAGATCCCAAACAGGACAGGCTTTCAGCGAAGCAGAACGGGAGGAGTGAAATGCATCTTCCATGCAAGTGCTATGGAGGGTAGGGCATATCATACCAGGGGTAGTCAGGGGAGCGTGGCCTCCCGCACAGTACACCCTGGGTGCCCTAGATGGGTGATGTAAGATGGGGGTGGAGCTATTGCTGTTCTAGTCCCTTGAGGCAGCTAGTGTGAGGCAACTGGGGGGGTTAGCCTGTTAACTAGTCCAGGGACCATGGCCCAGGGCCCACACTAGGTATGGCCAAAAGTAGGAGACGCCCGTACTTAGGGAGATGCCCGGTACACTAGCCAGCACCCACATAACACACCACAGAGCACTTGTAGGAACCGTCAGCGAGTGCGGTGCACAGAGAAGGAGTTCTGCCTAGCCTGGGGTATGTCAAATCATACTTGTGGGTAAAGTATGTGGGAGACAGCATGCAAAGAGCATCAGAGAGTGTCAGTGAGCATAGTCAGTGTCTAGGAACGAGTTTTGCACTAGACACTGAGAATAGCGGTGATATACATTTGGTGGGCTCATCAAAGATGGCGGCCGTCACTACATGTGCTCCGCGGAGCAAAAAAGAATCCAAAATGGCGACCGCAGTGTCATTCACGGCCCAGCAGTTAGCAGCCGAGTTAAAATGGTGACTTCCGCCAATCCTGGAGTGCGCACGTGAATCATGCAAAGTGACTGTTAGAGAAATGTGGAGGGAGATGTGCAGGAGTTTGGCGCCAAACTTAGATCCCCTGGAAAAGGAGCGGCGCGAAAGCCGAAACCCACCCACCTGTGCTGTGACTGGCCAACAGACAAGGCCACGTCACAATTAGAGAAGGAGTGCCCCTCCTCTTGTATCCACCAGAGGGAGGGGGCACATGGAGAGCCAATCAGGAGCGTCCTCCCCATCGAAAGGAGGGACAGGAAGTGAGAGAGAGGACCTTCACTTCTGTCTGAGATTCACAGAGAGAGGAGCCGAGACTTTGAACTGTTCCACCCTGGGCGAAATATGGCCGAACTGAGCACCACGATTTACCAGCTTCCTGTCGGCTTACTGGTAGTGGAGATTGAGGGCCACGAGTAGCTCCAGTGCCTGTGCGTCCACTGCGGGACACCCGGACCGGTCCCAAGCACGAAATCACGATGCTCTAAATGTGGCACGTACTACCTGTGGCCAACAGACAAGGCCACGTCACAATTAGAGAAGGAATGCTCCTCCTCTTGTATCCACCAGAGGGAGGGGGCACAAGGAGAGCCAATCAGAAGAGTCCTCCCCAGCGAAGGGAGGGACAGGAAGTGAGAGCGAGGAGCTCCACTTCTGTCTGACATTCGAAGAGCAAAGAGCTGAAACATTGAACTATTCCACCCCTGAACTAACTACTGTATGTCAGAACTGAGCACCACGATTTACATATGTAGCCCGGTAAGAAATGGTGGCTATATATCTTTCTCCTACTGGTGTAAGCCCAGTTAAGGGCAGGCCGCCAGTAGTTATCATGGGTTTTTCCCCCGCTTCAAGCCCTGCCTTGATTGATGGAGGCAGGCCCCTGACTCTGTGTGCAGGCATGAGACAGAGGGGAGGGCCTGCTGACATCATGAGGGGTGGGGCTGACTAAACTTAGTCCTGCCTGTTCCTGTAAGTGACAAGTAGTTCTGTCCTGGGAGCAGTCAGGGCTGGAGTGAAGGGAGAGAGTGCTGGAGTGTCTGACCTGAGAGGTCATGCTTAGAGTGACAACTATGCTTGGAGGCGATACTCAGGCTCAGTCTGAGTAGAGCGGATAGAACTATAGGCGGTGGACCAATGCCCCTCACCCTACTCAGGGGGTGAGGGGGGAGATCTTGCCTCACTCAGAGGATATATACCCTTGGGGTGGGTGCAGGGGGTATTGAAGCCCCATACAGCCCATCCTGCAGGGGTACAGCCTGGAGGAGGAGGAGAGGAGGAAAAGACCCTGTATACATTTGGAAGCACTGCTGTGTATGAACTGAGGTGTACGATCTGCTGTGTGCTGCTACAGAAAGAATAAAGAGACATTGCTGCTTTTATCAAAGACTGTGTGTGAGATTGAAACCTCTCGCCCTGGGACCAGGGCTTCTCTGGGAGGGTTTCACCTTATTCATTAAGGCTCGCCAGAGTTGGAGGCATTGCACCGTTGCTAAGAAGATGGAGGCATATACCCCAGAAGCCTGTCCCTGTTATCCCCTATACCACCGCGGGAGACTCAGGCCCTCCTGTTCCTCACAGGTATGCACCACCAACATACACGTAACCAGCCCTCACTACACCCTAGAGGTCCAGTCTGCGAGCAGGGGGGGGGAACATGGGTTACATTTGGAGGCGAGCTGCTGAGATCCAGAACAGGACAGGCTTTCAGCAAGGCAGAGTGCTCCTTCCATGCAAGTACTGGAGAGAGTAGGGCATTTATGCATACAAGGGGTATTCAGGGGAGCGTAGATTCCCGCACAGTATGCCCTGGGTGCCCTAGATGGGTGTTGTAAGATGGGTGTATGGCTATTGCTGTCCTAGTCCCTTGAGGCAGATAAAGCGAGGCAACTGGGGGGGTTAGCTTGTTAACTTGGCCAGGGACCATGGCCCAGGGCCCGCACTATGAGTGGCCAAAAGTAGGAGATGCCCGTACTTAGGGAAATGCCTGGTACACTAGCCAGCACCCACATAAAACACACCACAGAGCACTTGTAGGAACCGTCAGCGAGTGCGGTGCACAGAGAAGGAGTTCTGCCTAGCCTGGGGTATGCCACATCATACTTGTGGGTAAAGCAATCACTGAAAGCATGCAGAGAGTATCAGAGAGTGTCAGTGGGTACAGTCAGTGTCTAGGAACGAGTTTTGCACTAGACACTGAGAATAGCAGGTGATATACATTTGGTGGGCTCATCAAAGATGGCGGCCATCACTACATGTGCTCCGCGGAGCAAGAAAGAGTTAAAAATGGCGACCGCAGCGCCATCCACGGCCCAGCAGTTAGCAACCGAACTAAAATGGCGACTCCCACCAATCCTGGAGCGCGCACGTGAATCGTGCAAAGAGACTGTGCGAGAAATGTGGAGGGAGATGTGCAGGGGTTTGGCGCCAAACCCAGATTCCCTGGAAAAGGAGCGGAGCAGCGCGAAAGCCGAAAGCCCACCCACCTGTGCTGTGACTGGCCAACAGACAAACCCACGTCACACTGAGAGAAGGAGTGCCCCTCCTCTTGTTCTACCAGAGGGAGGGGTCACAAGGAAAGCCAATCAGGAGCGTCCTCCCCAGCAAAAGGAGGGACAGGAAGTGAGAGCGAGGACCTTCACTTCTGTCTGAGATTCACAGAGAGAGGAGCCAAGACTTTGAACTGTTCCACTCTCGGCGAAATATGGCCGAACGGAGCACCACGATTTACCAGCTTCCTGTCGGCTTACTGGTAGTGGAGATTGAGGGCCACGAGTAGCTCCAGTGCCTGTGCGTCCACTGCGGGACACCCGGACCGGTCCCAAGCACGAAATCACGATGCTCTAAATGTGGCACGTACTACCTGTGGCCTAACGAGCCATGGCCATTGATCGAGACCCCGCGGGGTGCCTCTCCGGGAACAATAACAGAGGTGGCGGAGACAAGAGACGAGGCTGCTCTTGTTCCCCACGTCACCCATGCGGTGGGAACCAAGGCCCAGCCAGCTACTGAGCCGAGAGAACCATCGGCGGAGGAGAGCGGGACCGCAGTGGAGGTACCAGAGCGAGCCCGTTTTGTACCACTACCCACTGGCGGTACCACCCAAGAACCCAGTGACTCCCTTGCGGAGGATCCGATCCTAATATCTTCGGAGGAGGAAGATGGCATCCCATCGGTGGCGATGCGCCTACCAGCAAACCACCCCAGCTGTAACCAAGATGGCGGTCCACTTACCGGAGAGAGGGAGCAGACGAGTCTGGACACCTTCTGACGGCGAGCACTGGTGTGGCCTGAGGCCTGTAGAAGTCCCACGGCCGTGGTGACTCCCAGCACGGTGGAGATGGCGTCTGATACAGCTCCGGAGGAACCAAAGATCACCAGCCTGCGGCGGAGAGGTAAGGAGACTCCACCACCCCCTTACTCCTGCCAGGCAAAGACAGAACCTGCAGAGGACGAGAAGGAGAGGCGTGCGGCCAACTTACCCGTCCGCGGACCGGATGATCCACCACCGCCCCTTCCGGTCCTCGACGCACTTCCGGTGCGTAACCACAGAGGAGATTCCGCGGGCGCCGACGATGACATCACTTCCGGTCCAACTAGAAAAGAGGCCCGGGAGCGCTGTTCTCTCCACGGAGAGCAGCAATGGCAGCTGCAATGGCCACTCTGAGAGGCAAAGGTCCTCCCAGAGGATCACTGGGCTCGACGGAGAGAGCAACCAAGAATATGTCCACTGGTCGCGGTATTACCCGCTTTCTGGACACTGATTTGAACATTGCCCCTGCCCCAACCCCCAGCTCCATCGCCCCGGCCACTGCCCCTGCCCCGTCACGAGTGTTTACACTGGGACCTAGCGGGGATAAATTGAGCAAGTACCCCAAATATTCAAGATATGTAAGGGATTGGGAATTGAGCGATGAAGGGTCTGATGGGGAGATACCGTATGATAATGTAATTCGTATACCTAACCTCCTGCGTTTAGAGGGAAGGCCCAAGGGTCCCACACTACAGCAGAGGCTGGGCCTGTAAGTGAAGTGGTTCACAAGATGAACCCTACGGTGTACAACAACGCCAAAGGGAGGAGAGATTGCTCACGCTCTACAGATGCGGGTACGTCTGGTGTCTCATCACAAGTGGAGTTGGAGGTAGATACAGGTAGCCCCTTATCAGAGTACGAGCACCGTGACAAGTGGTGGGCACCCCTGTTCACCGGGTACCATGAGGATATGGACCGCACCAGGTTCGTACTCATCCGAAATGACATAGTTGATTATTGGTGAGCGGTAGGTGCCTATACTCCCCAGGAGGTGGTAGTTGAGATAGAGAATCGGTACCGGGAAATAGAGCAAAAGATCATTCTGCCAAAGGGACCGAGTATATTATATGACGATGTTGCTCCTGTAGAACCGGAGTTTTGGGTGCTGCCAAGCAGGGCGGGTCGGAAGACCTTGACTAAGTTGAGCCGAGCAGACAGAGCCATAGTGGCTAGGTATAGGCAATCCCATGGTTATGAATACCATTATGTGCCTGAACCCATAATGCGAGAGATAGAGGAGAACAGGGATAGTTGGCTCCGAGAAGCCGTACAAGAGTACTTGCGGATTACATTTGGTAAGGCCGGCTACCACAATCAGGACAGGATCAGTGAGTTGGTCAGGATCTGGAGTATAGGACGGGGCATATACATGCACAATGTAATATATCGGCCTGAGTCTGGGTCGGTACAGTCATATCATGTGACCATAACTGACCATAATGGTAGAAGGATACGGAAGCCTGATCCGAAGCATTATTATTAGGGTTCTCCCCGTTGGGAGTAACTGTATTCAAATAATACAATAAACTGCCATGTTTTGTGTTTGTGTTCCCAGGTTTGTTCGCTGCAGGATGGTGCTGCTAAAAGTAGGTCCAAGTGGGGACCATTGGATTCCACCAGAGGGAGAGTGTAGCCCCTGTAAGTAAGAGCGAGCTACTTATCCTTCTCCTACTGGAGTAAGCCCTGGTAAGGGCAGGCGCCAGTAGTAACCATGGGTTTTCCCCCCTTCAAGCCCTGCCTGGAGTGATGGAGGCAGGCTCCCTGACTCTGTGCAGGCCTAGACAGAGGGGAGATCCTGCTGACATCATGAGGGGTAGGGCTGACTCTATTTAGTGGCCAGTTCCTGTCAGTGACAGTTAGTTCTTGTCTGTCCTGGAAGTTGGAGGAGTGAGAGCCATGCTGTCCTAGGAGCAGAGGAGAGTTTGGAGTGTGAACAGAGCTAGAGTGGACCAATGCCCCTCACCCTGCTGAGGGGGTGAGGGGAGAGATCTAGCCTCACCCATAGGCCTACCCTGGGGTGAAGGCAGGGGTATTGAAGCCCCACCAGGCCATCCGGATGGAGAACAGCCTGGAGGAGAGGAGAGGAGGAAAGAGGCCTGTACACATCTAAAGTGTGGGTTATTTACGAACTGCTGTGTGCTGCTGCTGTGTGCTGCCAAGGAAAAGTGTACAAGGATAATAAAGAGACACTGCTTCTATTTTACCAAGAGACTGTGTGTGATCTGGAGCATTCACCCTTGGACCAGGGTTTTTTCTCTGTAAGGGTCCTACCCCACATCCCTGGGGCTTATAGAGAATGGAGGCACTACACCACTAAAGAATGAAGGCGATTACCCCAGAAGCCTGGTCCTGTTGTCCCCAATACCAACGCGGGAGACTCAGGCCCTCCTGTTCCAAGTACACGTAGCCAGCCTCACTACACCCTAGATAGCCATCTGTGTCTGGGGTGGGGCGGGGAACATGGGTTACAAATGTATATCTTATTCTGCAGTGGAAAAAAAAAAAATATGAAACAAAAATAATAAGATGTTAGGACCCAGATTGTCGTTCAAAATACCATGGGAAATGTATGTGGGAAAAATCTAGAGATATACCGTAATTAAAAAATATATACATCAAATTATAACTTGAAATGATATTTAAAAAAAGGTTATATTCAGAAGAAATGTGTTATTAAAGCCCAGATTCATCAAACAACTTAAAATGAACAGAAATAACAAATAATGAAAACAAGAATTGGCATTATTATCACTGAACTCAATCAAAGTCTCCAGGCTGCAAACCTGTGGCAAAACTAGGGCAAAACAAATGCACCAGAATTAGCAAAGAAAAAGGTTCCATAGGGTCAGTGTCATCATAAGCACGTGTTAACTGGGCCCAGAACCTCCCAAAGTCTCAGACCTTTCAGAGGCTTCACAAATACTATGGCCCAAAATTGTATTTGAAATTTGTAGTTCTAACTGAATGCAGCAAATGTTACTTAATTATAATTTTTAAATATATATATGCAGCCCTTGGACCCCCACCCTAAGTGAGCTTAGGTCTGCTACTCCATATTAGTGAAAAAAAAGGCAAAGAAAAAAATGGGTGCGCCAAAAGATTATCTCCTATAATACTAAACTAGCTAATATAAAAATAATTAATATACGTACAAAGTATAAAATACAATAGTAAATATATGATTAAATATAATGTGACATGAACCAATCCGGAGCCTATAGGGTCTGGCAACATAAAATGTAAAATCAAATAAAGTGTGTAAAAAAACCTAAACCCAAAGGATTTGCAGCTTCCTAAACAATGGACCCCAGTCCTTGGTAGGTAAAATGAAAGAAAGAAAAAATGTGGAAGCGCAGTCAAAAGGGTGATGGTAGAAAAACACCTTTTTAATGAATATAAACAAAATATAATAACAATAACAACAAATGTCAGAAAAATATCATAGTTAGATAAAAATCAATAGGATCTGAGTCACTAGTGAGAGGTGATCATAGCAAGCTGCTGCTGAGTGAAATTCAGAGGGATAAACACAGGTAGTTAATCCTGGTTAGAGATCATAGTCCTAGGACTAGAGGAAAGGCCCCAGATGGACGCACAGATCGTGGGGGGACCAGATAGTTGGGGGGTGCGCCATTAGTGCTTGATGTGCTCACCCAACCTCCAGCTAGTTGCTTTGAACGGCCAGTGTGGTTCTTCCCAGAACTACTCCTCCGGTCTCGATGGTAGAAACTGATGTACACAGCCCGCCTGTACAGCCGGGAAGGGTCAGCGCGTCACGTCCAGAAGTGACGTCATACCCGGAAACCTGGCGGGCTGTGTACATCAGTTTCTACCATCAAGACCGGAGGAGTAGTTCTGGGAAGAACCACACTGGCCATTACTAGCAACTGAAGGTTGGGTGAGCACATCAAGCATTGGCTCACTAACGGCGCACCCCCCAACTATCTGGTCCGCCCACGATCTGTGTGTCCATCTGGGGCCTTTCCTCTAGTCCTAGGACTATGATCTCTAACCAGGATTAACTACCTGTGTTTATCCCTCTGACTTTCACTCAGCAGCAGCTTGCTACAGTATGATCGCCTCTCACTCAGATCCTATTGATTTTTATCTAACTATGATATTTTTCTGACATTTGTTGTTTATTGTTATTATATTTTGTTTATATTCATTATAAAGTTGTTTTTCTACCATCACCCTTTTGACTGCGCTTCCACATTTTTTCTTTCTTTCACTCCATATTAGTGGTGGTGCAGTACCTATGAGGTAACAAGAGGGCTGAGTGCTCTGCGGTGTTGTGGGGAGAACAGGACAGAGTTTACAGGGTACCTTATTCGTGGTTGCAGCGCCTCCAGTCAGCATGGGTCCTTTGGATGGAAGGATGGTCCATACTAACACCTTTTCTTGGTTCTTAGACAGTGAATCACACTGGTGATGGTACAATGGTGTTTATTGTAGGTTCTGATCTTAAAGCATTGCATAGCTTTTCCTCTGCATGGTGCTCCTCCTGAGGCCCCCTAGTGAGACCCAAGGTAGCTGGTACTTACTCCACAGCGGGAGGTAAGAGACACCCCTACTTTCAGGAAAGTGCCAGTATTTATACCCTGAGATGATGCTTGTAACTCTGCCCTATAACAGTGCAGGTCTGGATACCGACAGGCCATCACATCCAACATGTGACCCAACCAGTATCCACCTCTCAGGCTGACACTTTCTGGCTGTTGCTAGGTCTGCCCTTGGATACATCAAATGTATCTAAGGCTGCAAAAGCACACACGGCCTTTCTGAAGGAATTAACCCATCCCCTGCCTGCACCTAACAGGACTTACACAGGTAGGAAATAGGTAGCAGCCGGGAGGCTATATATATATGTGATTACAATAATACTATATATCGCTTTTAATTTTATACAGCCTAATTTTTTTTATAAAAAAATGTATTCAACAACAATGTTTGTACATTTATTTTATGGAATATGTTGTTTAATTTATTTGAAAGATCCTTTTCAAAGTTGAAACTTATTAAGAATTAGTTCTGCGATTACATGATTCAACAATGACAATCGAATCAGAAATACTTCATTAAATTAAATTTGATGGCATTATTTGTGACTTTGCAAATATATATATTTTTTTTTAAACCTGTAGATAAATAAAATATTTGTGTTTGTAGTAATATTTTCAGAATTTCAATAAAAGTTTTCATTGTTATTCAATAAAAACATTATGTATTTGTATTTAAATGTGACCTTTGTAGGTGGGGCCCCCAATTTACACTCAGCCCAGGGCCCCAACATTTTTTAAGATGGATCTGCGTGGACAGGAGTGTGGTAAGATAGGTCAAGGTCCGGCCAGGCCAGGCAGTGATAAGGAACAAGGTCAAACAAGCCAAAGTCAGGGTAGGCAGTGATATGGAAAGACTTGGTGCCTTGCTAGATAAAAAATGGAAGATACAAATTGAACTGGCCACCAGGAACAGAACACAACCTGCTTATAACAGAACTAGGGTGTGTGTCCCGGAAGCTGATAGAAAACAGGTGTGCAGCATCAGGCTGGACAGGTACATATTGTAATTATACAGAAGCAGTGGAGCTAACTAGCATTTGGTTTCCTTCACTGCCAAAATTACTGCCTCTGAGGGTTGAGGTCATGGGTTCGGATCCCTCAAGACCTGAAGATATGGTAAAGTATCTTTTATTCAGTTTTGCAGTACTTAACCCCCAATATTCACTACGCTAATTGTAGACAGATAACGCCCATATATTTCATCAATTAATTAGAATATGGTTTAAGTAAGAAACATATTCATAGAGAGACTGTTTGCTAATAACACTGTAGCTAACATGTCTACATGCAAAAAACGGTCATCTCAATTGACAGCTGATTAAGAAGGTCTCACGCTTTGTTATTCTCATCTTTCTCTGCCTTTCTAGAGCTCTTATTGATTTGATATCTACATTTAAGTGCCCCCTATTCCCAGTATTATAAACAGGTTGCATTGCTGTGCAAGAAATAAAGAATACCAGTTATTGAAAGATACCAGTTATTTCTATTTCAATAGCTGGTATTCTTTATTTCCATCATAGGGTTGTATCATCTTTGTAATACGGGGAATAGGGGGCACTTGTCACAATTGCTGTATTTATTCTGTTTTAATTACAGGCACCCATTACAGGGTAAATAATACCTTTTTAAAATAATAATCAATTTCTATTTTGTTAGAGGCTCTGTTAATAGCCCAGTTTAGGTATATATCGACCCTTTGTGTAAATGTATAATTCTTTGATATTTATTATTTGAAGAATCTACAATTATGGAGTCATGTTTTTCTTATCTGCTATGTATTTGGTTTACTGGGTAATGTGTAAAAGGAATCGAAGTCATGGTACAGAAAAAAGTGTAGTATTTTTTTACTTTTGGATATTTCGATTTGGAGATTTATTAATAATTTAAGGAGTCCCTGTTCTAGTCTTCAAAGGGCATTTCTTTTACATTTGCCATTTCTATAATGGTTCCCCAAAGGGTCTCACAAAATAATCCGTTAAAGTGGGTCACAAAGAGTACCTACACTTCTGCGGGTTTTTTTTTACAGTTAATAGTGTTGCAATACCTGAGGTAACAGTATCTTTAGTCTTCAGTTCAATAGAGATGGGGACTTAGGGGAAAGCATCAGTTTCCTGCAAGCTCTTTGGTCCTCTCAGCTGCTCAGCAAAATCACAAATAACAAAGATAAATAATACAAGCCTCCATCTGAAGTACGAAGTAAATTTTTATGGCCATTTAAATAGGCCTCCAGGAAGAAATAAATTACAATAAACATGTAAGCTAAATAGAAAACCATGTACAGTATTCAAATTAGAAACTTCACAAAGGATTTTAGATGAAAAAAATAAAACACACTTTAATATCTGGATTAATGATCCAGAAAGCAGGGTACATGATGATGCAGATGCATATTAAAGCGGCAATATACTTTACTTTTTTTTTTAATTTTTTTTTTAAATCCACATTTTTTTACAGGATGAAAACTGGGGTGGAGGAGGAGTGGGTGCAAGAACTGAACTGTGCCATTTTCTGCTCCAGTGACTCCTTGGTTCCTGAGATACTTTCAGGTGAAGATACCTAGTTCAAATTCCCTTTAAAAATCAGGAGGTACTGTAATACTATTTAGTTCACAGGTAAATATCTGTGGGGTTCTCAGCACTAAAAATAGTGCTCTGGAGGATCACCCAGTTCAAATGATGTAAAAGAGGGTGGGTAGTTAGCCTGGGATTATTGATTTTATAATCATAAACAATGCCAACCTTCACTTCATGTTAAAGTGGAGTAAATATTGCACTGCTATAAAAAAAAAAAAAAGTATGAACATTATTACCGCAATTTAAAGTAGGTATACATCAAAATTGCAGTAATAATTTTGTGGGTGCGATATTTGGCCAGAATTGTGATGCAGAATTTAACACAGCCATTAATAAATGCATTCATGATGCGATCACAGTAATACTATTTCTATCATAGGTTTCTGTACTATCTACAGTATTATGTTAAAAATAACATGAACCCGTTTGATGCCTGTGGTTACCAAGGTATTCCACAGGCACCAAAGTGGTTAAAACATAAAAGTAATACACTACCTAGCTCCTTTGTCCACCTTAGTGGCTATAAAAGCATTGATATGTAGTGCTTTACTAACTGCTAAGGTAACCAAGGGGTTAACACATGCCCCTGCCCCCCTGGAGACCTAACCAGCCTCCCAGGGGCAACTACTGCAACCACCCAGCAAGACCCATCCCACCACCACAGTAATGGGCAATAGTCCTATTAGGCAAATGTGCCAAATAGGTCTTTTGCCCAATGAAAAGTATACAAATTAAATATAACACAAAATAAACATTACAATAAAGAATAACACAATAATTACTAAGCAATGTAATCTATTGATTGGCACTGTGCCTACCTATGTCCTGAAAGGGGGTCTAGATACCCATATTGTCAATCAATAATCCTTCAATAAATAAAGGTGTTACTTACCCTTGCTGGGATGAAGGCCATCCTCATCCTCATCTGCTGCAGCACCATGAGATCCATCCAATAAAGTGCTGATGCCCAGCCATACACAAAAAAACCCTTAAACAAATCCATGCCCGATGGCACAATAATTAAAAAAAAAAAAAAAACAATAAAAATAATCCATGGCCGATGGCATAAAATAAAACACCAATTAAAACAATCAAGTAACATTAATCCAATCCTTGATGAAGGGTAATGGTCTACCAAAAAAAAAAGCATCCTCAGTTTGACCTGAAGCAAGGCAACCTCAGCTTGGCCCACAACAATGCATCCTCAGCTTGACCTGAAGCAAGGTATCCTTAGCTATACCAGAAGCAATGCATCCCCAGCTTGACCTGAAGAAATGCATCCTCAGCTTAACCAGAAGTAATACATCCTCAGCTTGACCACAAGCAATGCATCCTCAGTTCACAGAAGAGCAGTCTTCGTTGAGTAGATCTTTTCTTCTTTCTTGTTTCTTTTCTTTTCTTCTCCCAATGTTGCTTGTAGGTCTTCTTCCTCTTAAATGAGAGGTTGCATGTGACAGTCATAGGGTACATCCACCAATCTTAATTGATATACCATGTGATCAGCCATCAAGTTATTTTGGAATGTGACATAACAGCACCCAAGAAAGGGCATTTATCCCATGGTACACCCACCAATCCTATTGCTTGATAAACCAGGTGATATCATCAAAGTTGGTTGAGAGGTCATTCCCAACCAACCTTAATTGCTGATCACATGATACTTCAACCAATAGGATTGTTGTATGTACAATGTGCTTGTCAAATGTGAGATCACAGGCCTTGTATCATGCCTGGGACGTCTCATTTGGTAGGAAGAACTATAAGTATCATCGGGGAGAAGACAAGAATAAGAAAGAAGATAGACTCACTGGAGACTGCTCTTCTATCAATGGATGATGCATTGCTTTGGGTCAAGCTGAGGATGCATTGCTTTGGGTCAAATGAAGGATGATAACAATGTAGAGATAGGGGGGAGAGGGATCAGTGCTTTTGCATCAGCCTATTCAGCATAGGTAAAGGTGCATAAAGGGATAAAATAGGAGTAGACATGGAGGGAAGGAACCCTTTTTGAACTAGTACTCTTTAGAGAGTAATAGGGATAATGGATACAAAATAAAACTTATTTTTACTAAAATATAACTAATACAATAATGTCCTAAAGTAGGTATAGTACTGTATGTGTCCCTATCGGATAAGTAAAAGGTCAGACAAAAATAAATCCTACACATTTTGTACTTTAAACATAAAAAAGAGCTACTATCTATCAAATGGTGGTATAAAGAGCAAAAAGGGTGTATAGTATCTCAGAAGCAAGGGAAGTTACTAATGCTAACCCACATAACATAGGAACTAAATAACAACATAGAACTAGTAGCAGTATTGCAACTAAAACAAAGTGCAATTCTCAATCAAGAAAAAAGCAAACAGTGAATAGGTGAATAAAGTAATAATATAAAGCATGCATCAGTTAAAGCAGCAGTTCAAGCAATATCCTACATGTGTGTTTTTTAATAAATCAGGTCTGTACTATGAGAAAATACTTGTAGCATTTAAAAATGTAAAAAAAAAATGTTTTAAAAACATGTTAATGTTTCTAATGTAGGAAGCATTTCCAAAGTGACAGCCCCTTCCCCTTCTGATAGGCTCTGGCTCTTGAGACCCCCCCTCTCTCTAGCAGTGCACCAATTGTACCTAGTAACTGCCCCGTCTAGGAACTACATCGCCCAAAATGTTGTGCAAGAACGGAATTAAATTGCCATGAGCAAGCGATTGATTACAGGAGAACAGATCGATCTGCAGTTTAGCTAATCAGTTGTCAGTGTGCAGACTGTATTGATGCACATATTGAATGGGAAAAATATATATATATTTTAAAAAAACGGCATCTTGAACGGCAGCTTTAACAATTCCAAGTGTGTGTCCAATGGAAAACTGTAATAACAGTAAAAGCAAACAGATAGGGAATTAAAGCATATCCAGGTGCTAGTGAACAAAGGGATAGGATTTGGGAACTAATGCTCTACAATCTACTGTATTTAGGATACCGAATACGATATAACATGATAAACATGTGGTAACTCTAACGGTGGCTGCCGGCTATAGACAGGAAGTCATGAGGTGATACAAAATGACAGTCAGCAGAAGCAAAATATCAGTAATGTCTCATGTCACATAGTAAAAATTACCATCATTTTACCTCTATATGTGAGTACACCCCTAATAAAAATAAAATCAAAGAATGTATTAATAGTAGCTCTGATTTAAAATAAAAAATCACTTGGTGTGTGAGAAAAAAGTACCTCTAGCATTTACTGAGAATTTTAAAACCACTCTTTGGTGCTGTCTCTCTATTGTACCTTGAATCCAGGATTCCTACATTTTTAAAAACAGCTTACTGAGTGAGTTGTTGCAAAACTTAAAACCCATGCCCCATTTAAAAATATCTTTATTGAATGACCAGGAATTCATTTCTTATTATGGTAGCTGCTGACTGCCCAGCCTGTTGAACCCCACCTCCCCCCTCACTAACATGCAAATGGCTGAGGGCTTCTTATCATCAAAACATCAAACCTAATAAAATATTCATATCTTTGTGATTTTAATTAATTTTATTATTGCCTTTTTAAAATGAAATGCTTCATTGCTTTAAAGCCATGCCGAACAACCATACGACCTACACACCCTGCTCATTTTGTCAAATATTAAAATAATTAAGCGCCAAAATGAAGCCACTTGTTACAGTTCCTACATCCCTGCCTTCAATCATATATCATTTCTGACACCTGGAATTCTATTACTATTGAGGGTCATTTCTTTATACCCTTGTAGCAGAGAAAATATCAGATGTCAATACTAGCCTCTCCAAATCTTTTCTATCAATGCATTCCCATTGGGGATGAGACATACATGTAAGTGTCAGAGACGGAAACACCTCGTACCCCAAATTCCTCACCTTGGCTCTGAAGGGACCCAGTGCCACACAAATATTGATCCCAATCAACCTCAAAGTCAAATTCAATTATATTACCCCTATCTTCTTGTTGAATCTGATCAACCCTTCAGACATTTGCCACTAGAATCTGTAAATTCTCTGACCCTTTCCCCAGAATAATCAATTATCATTTCTACCAAGTTTATTTACTACCCACACATTCTGGCTAGCACTCGCATATAGACTCTTTGAATGCCATTACTTAATGATTGTCCCAGTATGATCCTGAACATAGGGAGACAAAGCATTTGAACACCGCTGATTCACATCCGTAGAAAGCCAGTCATGTTCAACTTTTGGTTCAAAGTGCTGCCCTGACTAGGGACATAAGTAGAAGCCTGCTGAAAAGATAAAGAATTAGATCGGCATGATATTTCACCAGAAAAAAAGTTTTGCTTCTTTTTGTTGACTATTTAACCTTAAAAGATCAACATTGTCCTGTCACTCTCTTTTTGGCTCCTCTTGCTATTCTTAATAGCACAGCCCTTCTGTCACATGCATTCCCCTTATTTAATATTATAGATACTGTCTTTTAAAAAACAGATTTCCTCTTTATACAACACGTAGTTGCCCTTTCAGATCTCACTCTTTTTGGTTGGAGACTGTCAGGAGGCAGAGACCACCTGCCCATGTGACTTGTTCACCTGCATGGGTCACACAACTTTCTTCATCCTTACACTGTACTGTACTTCCTGTTAAATCATACATTCAGCTCCTCCCTCTTTTGATTTGGCACTATATTATTGCTGTTGTAAATTGTCTAACTCATCTTCTTTGCCTCTTCTAAAAGAGATGCAAGTCTGTACCTGTTCTTACTGCTGTATAGCAGAACCTGACAAAAGTTGTGCAGTTGGGCAATTTTTTGTGTGAATTTGGAGCCGCAGTGGATTGGCTGGTTCCTTTGGTCCACAGATTTCAGCGGATCAATATCAAATAGGGCGATTCGGGTTTTGCAGGGTTTTTTGTTATTATTGTTACCAATACACTCCAGATTTTGCAACCCATGGATGGTTTTGTAGAATGCAATCCGCAAAAGATTGCTGTGGCTGTTCATGGCATGTTGCAAGTGTAACATGGTTAGTATTATCTGCTTGTCTCTTCCCCTGTCATGTAAGGCTTTAGCAGTCTAAGGGTGTGACAGGCCAGTTTGTGGGCTTTTTACCCCCCTCCTGCTCTTATTTGAGTGACAGAAGGTGGTGGTGACTCATGGCCCGGTAACAGCCTATCTGGTATAGGTACAGACCTTGAGCCCGTCCGTTTCTGGTTCCTCTGAAGGGGATATCCAAAAAGTTAATTAGTTTGTTATTCTGCTCCTTAGGAGGTGGACATGGGCTCCCTCTCTCCCGGCTGGGAGGGAGAGGCCAGCCAGGCCTCATGGCTGTCCTATAAGATTTAAAGGCTCCAGACTCAAGAGTATGCATCATCCAGAAATCTGGAATATTCTGAGACCCTGTACCCGATCTTATAACATCTATGCAGTGATGCAATAAAGTCCCTATTCTATTATATACCTGCCTGGACTGAGTCAGTGAGGAGGTGTATGGGATAATGCTTCAGATGGAGACTGCCTCTGGTATTAACATAGTTCCCTGAAGCTGGAGGCACTGACACCGGACCTGATGACCTTCCAAGCCTGTCCTGATCTCCACTACACTGCATATCTACTCACCTCTCCTGGACCAACAGGTATGCCTCAGCACAGTAACTAGCCGTGTATCCCCCAGAGGAGGGTGGGGGGGTGCTGTACGTGTGCTACACTTATTTGTAGCAACTGAATATTCCTATTACAGCTGCTGTTTAACTCGAAAATAACGTTGTAATTTCTGGTTAGATGCTGCATGTTGCTAAAGCAATGTTAGTTATTGTTAGTAAGGTGCCGCAAACTTTCACATTCTCCCAAATAGAAAAATTGGCTAAAGCGCTCTAATGCCAGGAAAGTCAAAATATGGTATAGCCAAAACCACTTCATCCAAAGGTAATTGTAATGAGTAATAATATTGATGGTAATATATAATGACCAAATGGGTACTATCCTCCTGAAGACAGGTGGTAGGTGGTACAAGCCCACCCACAGTCAGTCTCATTGGCAGGTTTCCCCTGAATATAAGCAAGTACTCACATATCCTTGGAGTGGTTGACAGGCTGTGCTGCTTCCAATGATGAGGTTAAGCAGAAGTAAAACGATGAACGGAGCGCTCCGTTCATCGTTTTACATTCTCCCGCAGCAAGATGAAAGCAGGGCAGTTTCCTCCATCCTGATTGGCTGCTGCTGGTAATGTGTAATGAGTGCTCGCCACAAACAGGATGGGACCACGAGGCAGAGGTGAGGATTAGTAAACACCGACCAGGAGCCGAGAGGCCACGCACGGTGTGCAGGTTCGTAGTCGTGTAGTCAGGTCAGGGTAGGAGAAGTCGGGTAGTAGGTATACTCGCCGTGGTCAAGGGTAGGAGACTGGTGGGTAGTAGAGGTCACGCAGCCGAAGTCAAGTGTAGTAGAAGGTAAAAACGGCTGAAAGACACTAGCCTGCGACCAATGCTGACATCACGAGGGCGGAGCCTGCGCCCGATCCTCACATACTGCAGGCAATCAGGAGGAGGTGTCAGGGACCTTGGGGTGTGGCCAGGTAGAGGAAGAAGCAACATAGATTGAGAGAGGTGCTGCAGTGTCTCTGTCCTGTTGTGTGTTGTTCTTCTGTGACTGTCTCTGCTCAGTCTCCTGTGACTGTCCCCTATCTATCCTTTGACTTCTCCCCTCTCTCTCCTGTGACTCTCTGTCCTCTGCTCTGGAGATTATGACATCACATTTCCTGGAACGGGGGTATACTGAAGAGAACCTTGCCATTTGTGTAATGCGTGCCTACACCTATACTGTAAAGGTAAAGAAGCTAACGTTATGCTTTTGATTACAATGTACAGTAGCCAATAAATTCATTAAACATACTTTTTTAAAGCATTTGCCCATATTATTACTACATTGCAAGGAGAATAGACATAACATTTCATGCTTGTACTTTATGGGCATTGACCACATTTCACCAAATGGACGGGGAGAGGGTGATACTGACAAAATGCTTTTACAGCGTGAGGCTTTTTGGATCTTCACGCTGAAAAGCTTAAAATCGCGAAGCCTTAATGAGGATTTTGAATTCACTTGCTTTTTCTAATTGTTATTCTTCTGTTAATTGACGTGTTAGAATGTCTGTTGTTTTTGTTTTAAGTTTATTATGCTTGATTGCATCTATATTTAGTATTCTATAAATTGTGTTGGACTATAATTAATGTTTTTTCTGGTATAATGCGTGTGCTATTTATGGTTTCTCTCTCTTTAGCACAGAATAGTGTTTGCTTTTTCTGTGTGCTGTCACTGGTTTGTATTTATATGCTTCCATGGTGATGCCACAGTCAGTGTATTATGGCCACACATTACGTCATACGTTGTGACATAATTACACTCATAGTGCTGTGATGTCATTACGTCTGCTGCGCCGTGATGTCACTCACCAGAAGCCCCACATGTCTTGAAGGGTGTGAGGATCGTCCCCAGGCTCTACCCCCATAACGCATCCCATGACATCATGGGTGACGCACATTAGCCGCACCCTGAGTGCAGGCGCCACACCGCTTGGAAGAGAGACACTGCAGGGACCGGCTCCAGGCTCTGCCCCCGTGACGACATGATTCTGACCACGCGCAGATGTCGCACAGACACAGGCACTCATGGGGTTAATGCTATCCATTATCCCACAGTTGCTACTGACTCTGTCCCTGCCTATTGGTACACAGCATACCTGTAGTGCTCACTCCCTGCAGCCTCCCAATTGGCCCTCTGTGCTTTATATTTCCAGCCAGCATATAATGTCAAATTGGCTGAGCATCAACTTGTTTTCATTTGTGTGCTTACCTCCAGCTTCCTGTTGCCTTGTCTTGTCTAGTTTTACTCCTTGTAATTTGACCTCAGCTGGCACCAGGACTCCTGACCTCTCTGACCTCTGGACCACGGCTACGGATACGATGATTCTACATTCTGGACCCCGGCACCACATCTACGACTATCCAATCTCTCTACTCCTTGACCACGGCAAGCACCTCGACCAATCTGACCTCTCCTACCCTGACCGGCTACATGACTACCACTCTGCACTCCGGAAGTGTCTGCTCAGCTGTTGGTTGGTGGCTATCAATATCTCTACCTTTGCCTCGCGGTCCCGCCTTGTTTGTGGTGAGCACTCTGTGACAAAGGGGCAATGGAGTCTGGAAGGAGGAGGGTAGATGGAGTTTGCCCCATGGGCTTTAAATATTGGTATGTATGTGTATGATTTATGTTCCTAATGAAAGTGCATGCAGGCACCTAAACATTGGATATTTGTGATTTTGATAATTTAGTAATTAAATTGGTTAAAAGTTAACCGTCCAATCCGCTTCTTTACCCCTTTAGTACACTAGCACGTCGGTCTTCTACGAATCACTTAGACATATTAGCAATATGATGATGTCTATACCTGTTTAGTGATTATACAGCTTTGACTAGTTCAATATTATTCATTGTCCCTTACCATAAATATGGATATTCCAGGCAAAAGGTGATACATTGTGTGCTCATTTGCATGTAATTTCCCAGAATCCCTTGCAGTGGGAGCACTTTATGCTAGGTGATAATGGTTGAAAGGCTGGGTTGCAGACCTGGTGAATGAGCTAACACGTGATATTCTTTATTGGCTATTTGGTAACTGTGGAGGTTTTTTGTTGCCTTTTTCACCCACCATAACTTAAAATGTAATGGTAAACCTACCCAGCCTAGAAATATTGCAAAGCAAGTATAAACCAACCTCACACTGATGATACTCATCAAGGTTGAAACATGTCTGTGAGTGGTTTGACTTGCTTTGCTAGTCCCATGCTGTGCTTAAAAGCTGTGTGAACAGCGATACATCATTTTAAATGGGCTCCATGGGAATGGATATTCCAGGCAAAAGGTGATACATTGTGTGCTCATTTGCATGTTATTTCCCAGAATCCTTTGCTGCAGTGGGACCACTGTATTCTAGGTGCTAATGGTTGAAAGGCAGGGTTGCAGACCAGTCTAAGACATGTGAATGTGCTCACAAGTGACATTCTGTTATGGATTACAGGTAGTACAGGTACATACATAGCGTACATATGTCTTAGTACAGCTTTGAGCATACTGTCGCATATTCACTAGTTCTTTGCTTTGGAATAAGTACATAAGTATGCTATGTATGTACCTGTGCTACCTGTAATCCATAACAAAACCTGCTCTGCTAAGATTTCCTAGCTCATCAGCAAAATTCTATTTGCAAACTTCAGATAATTTATGTACTTATTCCAAAGCAAAGAACTAGTGAATATGCGACAGTATGCTCAAAGCTGTACTAAGACATATGTATGCTATGTATGTACCTGTGCTACCTGTAATCCATAACAATTCTATTTTGATATATATATATATATATATATATATATATATATATATATATATATATATATATATATATATTTACTATTAAATTGATTTAAATACCATTCACATTACATCATCTGCATCTTGGGGACTTTAACGGTTTGCATTTCTCTAGAGCTTATCCTTACTATTCCCATGGGTCCATTTACCTGTTGGGTATACACTGTTTTGTGTAACCATCATTGGTGATTTCCTGTACTGTTGTTCAGTAAGGTGGGTGGGATCTGGACCCCAGAGCTAGTGCTAAAGAACTGAGGTCACAATAAGCAATTCAATAATAAATCAATAAAAAGTCAATAAACATGCTGGCACGATCAGGCTGATAGCGTGCATAATTTTCAGTCTCGTATATTAGTGCAGATATGCATACAGGATAGGGGGAGGATGAATAATGGAGGAGGGGAAAGGAGTCGCCAAAGCGCTCACTGTGAGACGAGACTCCCGGCCAACACCAGCCTTCCCCAATGTCCTGCAGACCCCACTATACCTGGTGTCACGCAGACACTGGAAACCTGTGCACTGAGTGAGTACTCACAGAGAAGATCCCAACAGGATAGAAACAGCCGTGGATCTGTCCGTTGCGAGAGCGTGCTCCATCCAAGTTGAGTAGAGAGAACAAAAAAGGGTTGGGAAGGCGGTGCTCTGCTGTCCAGATAGTAACAGGATAACAAACACAGTTAAATGGAAAAAGCGGAGTTTAATGAATAGATAGGGATGTATACATATCCAAGCGCAACTCTGACGTGTTTCGTTCCAGTGGGAACTTTGACACAGTTTCATTGCGTTTGGTATTTAGTTACTGTCTAGACAGCAGTGCACTGCCTTCCGAGCACTTTTTTGTACTGTTGTTCAGCCTCGATCACCACTTGGGTTATCCCTTCATTATTAGACTTCTAGCGAGCGGTTTTAGTGCATGTTATTGGGACTGCCCTGCCGTCTCATCTTCCTTAAGGGAGCTCTTGCTGACAGGACCCCTCCCCTTTGTTTGGCCCATGCTTTTCCTTAGTGCACCTACCTGCTCTATACTATACATGTAGACATGGTACTTGACAAATCTTACAGTACAAGGGCATATTTAAAAACTGAAAAGGTAAGTGCGCGCTGGCCGTCACAGATCTCCTATGGTAATATCTCTTCAGTGCTGCTCTCCGTCTCCCGTGATCAGCGGGGCTAGAGAACACTCACAAACATATAAACAAAATGAATGGGGGCGCAAAAGAAGAGAAATAATCACTAAAAGTGCAAAAAATATCAATTTCTATGAGCATATATTAAAAAGTACACAACTTACAATAAAATTATGATCACGTAGATCCTAATGTATTGGGAAAAAGTGAATATAAAGGCGCAAACAACTTAAAAGTGACAATATAATATCAGAAGTGTAAATAAATAAATAGTGATGACAATGCAATATAAAATAATACGTGTTAATCTTAATAACTCAGCTCTAACCCTCTGGTGGGACCTGTTTCACGGGTTCCAAGAAGTGTGACAGTATTCAAACAATTCAGGAGGAGCATATAAAGGGAAAGAAGACAAAGAAAAACACACAATATAAGTGCAGATGTATGGACAAAAAAATGTGGCATGTAGTTTAATCTTGGCTCGTATGTCCAGCTTACTCACAGGATGTAGATGAATGAAAAGCAGTTTGCAATTATTGCTGCTACCCGTGTGGAATGAATGCAGTCAGGATTCCCACTCAGAGACACACTCAGCAGTATGGTGGTATTTAGAAGAGATGAGAAAATACTACATAGTGCGATCAAGCTTATAGACAAAATCTTTATGTAAAAAGAATATAAAATGTGCACTTACAATGTGCAAGATAAAAACAAGCATTTGTCACTTAATAAGTGAAAACAAAGGGTCACCGCACTGCTCACCGCCTCCCCTGGATTCTCCAAGCCTCCCCCACTCGCAGCCTGTTGTCGGAGCTTGTTCTATTGCGCCCGTCAGAGCGTGTGACGTCACGGCTGCAGGGCTGGTGAACTACGGATCGCCTTCAGGATCAGAAAGATACCACTCTGGTACAATGTACATTGCTCTAAATATAAATATAGATGTTCATAATTCGCCAACCAGATAAACATCTTAATAAATGCAAAATGCAAAGTCACCTCATCAGGGTAATGTATGTACGAAATAACCATACTAAATCTCATTTGAGGCAAACAACAGTTATTATAATTAATAATATATATGTGTTTATCAAAGATATTACTAAACATACAAAGAATACATAAAATTACAATGGTTGTGCACAATACAAGAAGTACCACCATATACTTAAATATCAGCTCAAACCACATTATACCTTAATCATCCGCAAATAGGAGTATGATCACCAAATAATGAAAATGAAGATTGATGTATAAAATAAATAAATAAACAAGAACTTGTTTGATCTTATTAATCCTACTAAACTAGATCTCATTTCAGATATCATAGTAAGGTGTTGGACTCACAGATGTAAGTCATAGTATATTTATCAATAAGAGGAATTATTTCAGGAAATGAACCAGTTCGATATGTTCGTTAAGACCACCAGGAGATTTGCTGCCTAGAGTGTAAATCCAAAATTGTTCTTTTTGAAGCAGCATATTGTCTCTATCACCTCTCCTGCGGTCTCTAGGAACAATCTTAATTCCTCTAAAGCGCAGGCCTTGAACTTTTCCTCCATGTTGTGAGAGACATGATGAGCAAAATTGTGGACTTTCTTGCCCCTGGAGATATTAATCTGGGCATTTTTAATTCCACTAATGTGCTCACCAATTCTAGTTTTAAGCGGCCTTGTAGTTTTGCCGATATACTGTACCATAAATTACATGGGCAAGTAATTGCGTACATCACATAAGTTGACAAACAGTTAATAAATTGTTTGATCATGTGTGTTCTCCCTGTTATTAAACTGGTGATTGTTTTATCTCTTGCCATATATTTACAGGCTACACATTTGCCACAGGTATAATTACCTGTTGGTTTCACAAGAAAACCTCCTTTTATATTTGTAGTTATTTTGTTCTTTTTCAGCATACTAGGTGCAAGACTTTCTTTGATATTCCTCGCTTTTGTTTATATTTAAAAACTGGAATATTAAGTACAGCACGTGGCATTAATAAATACTGAGCATTTATTGACAACTAGGCATTCTTCCCTTCTTTATTTTAAAGCATTCCCATTGGAAGTGGGAGTTATGGTAATGACACAAACAGAAAAGGCAATGAGGAAGCACACATGGGAAAGAACCACTGGAAACAGTTGTCACAATGATACTACACATCTTTTTAGAAAGTAACACATAAGGTGTTGTTAATGTTCTGAAACCATAGGATGTTTTTCAATTTTCAGCTTTCACTGAGAAATCTAGGGGTTGAATTGGTGTCCATTGATAATAACATACTGCAAGTCCAACTTGCTGGAATTACTAATAAAGTGCAAGATTGTTCATGTTACCTTTACTGATTTGTTCAATTGGCTTTTCAATATTTTTCTGGTTAACAATAAGGTTGGAGTAAGGTAAAAAGAAAAAACGGCGTACTGGTTATGGTACTGTAAAGCGAAAACCTTTAAGAATTAATAGTGCATGTCTCATAAAAAAAACCTGTCCCCGTCTCTAATACTGTATGTCATAATCTTTTACTTTACAGATATTCATATTCTCAGTATGAACATATTGAGCACTTTTCAGCTTTCCTTTAATGTTAATTACACCGTGTAGAGTAAATAAAGTATAGTTAGAAAACACTCAAGACTTTATTCTTTCTGATGGCTCTATAATGGGAAGAAAAAACACACTTTTCCTGATTGAGAACAAGACATTTCAAGAAGGCATTGCTTTTAATGCCCTAGATGAGCTGCAGTAATGGGAAAAATTGCCACTCCCAAAAGATAAAGATTAAAGTGTTCACCCATTGCGTATACCCACCCCTTGTAATGAAATAAAGCAAGAAGTGATTATACTGAAAAATTCAAAAGTCCTGCTTAGCAGCTAGTGATACCTAATCGGTGAACTACAGGGCTTAATTAGACTATTTGAAGTGGCCATAGCACTGGTCAGTCAAGATGACAAAATCTAAAATCAGAATACTCTTACCAATTTGGTAAATCGTCATGGCTTTGACTATTGTATACATGAAAAACAGTGAGAGGTGCCTCCTGGTCATTCTATTGAGCCATGAAAAAACAATTAGACACAATAAGGTTACGGTAGGCAAAGAATGACAAACACTACTGTACAATAGAGATGAGTAGACCAGTCCAAATCCGTCTCCCGGAATTTCCCGGGCATTCCATTCAAAATCCATTGCGTGTGTTAAAATCCATCAACAAATTGTTCCAGGTTCAGTCAGCACGGACTAGTTAAAATCCCCCTATGTGGATTGGTTATGCAGATTTTAACGTAAATCCATTCTGTGTAATCCGTTTACTTCTAATCCGTCGTCGTATTGTAAGAAAAAAGTACGATGGATTAATCCACAGTAGGACATTTTTAAATCCCGCCAGTGGATAAAAATCACAAATTGAGCTACATTATGCCACGCTGCAGCTTATTACACCCACTTATCTGCAGAACCATTTGAGAGAGGAGAGTTTGAGACAGGAGCCTGAGAGTGTGAGAGAAACACACATTTACAAACACAACCCCACAACACCGACACATCACACAATTAAAAAAATATATATATATTTTAAAATATTGTATTCTATTAATATTATTTTCTTATTTGTTTTATATATTTTTATTATGAGTGGTGGCAGTGGCAGCCAAGGCAGGAGAGGCTCTCACCTGCACATTGCCCTTCCTGTGAGACTGAGGAGGTCAGATTCAGGCTTTTAGGCTCAGTTGAATGTGCGGGCAGAAGAGCTTTTGCAAGTTAATTAAGTGGTAGATATATCAGCAACTGTTCCTGCTGGTACAGTACAAGGAATTGGAGTAGGCGTAATATTGCATCACACACTGGGGCCGGGGTTTTCAGGGGCACTGAAACCCACTGCACTTAATCCTTCGCCCACTGTCTCCAAACATACTATTTAGATTGTAAACTCTGCATGTCAGGTATCCATCTTTCCTATCACTTGTTGCATGCAGTTGTTGTTTCAGAATTCCCTGTATTCTAATGTTAGTTCGGTTGAGCGCTCCGTACATTATTGGTGCAATATAGAGCCAGGGATAGAAATTAGGGCGAGCCCAATATTTGGGGAAGGGGGGTCCCTGTTGTGTGAGAGGCCATGGAGACATGTGTGGATAGTGGCCTTTGAGCATGATGAATTGATTAATTGCTTGTTTTGGCAATAAGATAATGATGTGGATGATGGTATGGTGGTTCATGAATCATAATATGACAGTGGATAAGCTCATGAAAATAGCTGCAGGCTAGCCAAGGAGATAATTAACCCTGCATTGTGTGGTGCCAGTAGCTGGCTTGCCACGGTAAATCCAGATCTAATAGCAATTTTTTAAACCAGGTAGTAATTAGAAACTCTGACTCATGTAGGCTGCCCACAGGTATTACCCAAAAGTCTAATTGCAGGTCAGCATTTCAAGAGATGCAAATCTTCATATAAAGTACACTTCTAAGAACCCCTTAATAATAATCCCTATAATAGCATATAACCACTTTTCTGCTAACATCTGCGGTGCATTACAGACGAGTACTATAGATTTAATTAAAGTGTTGTGTTGCTCACTGTATCTCCAGCTTAGACTCAATTACTGTCAGAGAGGAGAGTAAAACACTGTCAAATAATGTGTTGCTGGTGTGACAGAAACCAGGGGTTGGTAATAAACTCCATATACAGGGCTCCCAGGATACTGAACAGTTTCTGTCCTGTCTAAGCTGAACAGGGCAGCCTCGTGGTACAGGCACTCCATTCCACAGTTTGTCTGCTGCCTGTTTTCTGTCACCTGTCATGCTGATTAGAGTTCAGGTATATAAGACCTGTTTCCTGTTTCCTCTGAGCCCCCGCCCAAGAGCCTGGAAGGCTGCTGAACTGCAGAGGGGTGAGAAAGCCTCTTTCCCAAATCGCTTCATTCATTCTGTTAGTTTGTCTAAAGACTGCAAAGGTACTTATTTTGTTGGTGGAAGTGGACAAGCCACTTCCAACTCTGAGTCAGGGACATCTAAGTTTAAGTTATCGCTCAGACGAGCAGCTTTTTGTTTGGCTTTGTTTTCTGTTTAAACTGTGGCAGTCTCAGTGCCTGGGACTGAATAAACCAGGCATAGCCTGTTTAAAGGAACAGTACGTGACGTCTCATCATTTAACCTACCCTAAAAGACCGTGTTCTAACAGTCCCGGACAGACGGCGGAGCCCCGGAGTAAGCCGTTTGTCACATATGGTGGAGAATGCGGGCAGAACACTGAAAGGTCTGGGGGTTAAAGAACTTTAAAAAAAAAAAAAAAAAAAAAGAAGGTTTTTTTTTCTCTCTCTCCAAACAAGATGGAAGACGTGGTGAGTGCGCTGGTACGCAATGTCGCTGTCCAGAAAGACGCGAATGAAGCCCAGCAACAGGCGAGTGAAACCCAGCGACAGCTGTTAATAGCCCAGCAAGAGACTAATGCAAACCAGCAAGAGACAAACCGCCTGCTGAGAGAGGAGCAAAAGCGGTTCGCTCAGGGCTTACAGCAGGAACTCGAGATCCTGAGGGGGACTATCAGTAACCTTCCACTGGCAGAGGCAGCCCCAGTTCCGAAAATGACCAGGGCAAGCCACTACCTTCAGAAGATGGGACCCTCGGATGATGTGGAAGCCTATCTTCTCACGTTTGAACGCACGGCACAGAGAGAGGGATGGCCAGAAGCTGAGTGGGCTGGTCTAATCGCACCCTTCCTAAGCGGCGAACCCCAGAAGGCTTACTTTGATCTAGAGCCAGCCGAAGCTAACGTCTATGCAAAATTAAAGTTCGAGATCCTCGCCCGCCTCGGCGTAACCACGGCTGTTCGTGCCCAAAGGTTTCACGCATGGTCCTTCACGATGGATAAAGCCACCCGAAGCCAGATGTATGACCTCATCCACCTCGCCCGGAAGTGGCTACAACCCGAGATCAACTCAGCAAGCCACATCGTGGAACGGTTGGTCATGGACCAGTTCTTGAGGAAACTTCCCTCTGCCTTACGCCGTTGGGTCAGTCGGAGTGACCCCCACAATGCGGATGAGCTTGTGGCCCTTGTAGAAAGGTACAGTGCAGCAGAAGAGCACCCGCAACCCACAGTCGTGGAGCAACCCCACTATCCGAGGTTCCAGGACTCTTCCAGAGACGGTAAAAGGGTACCGGGGTTAAGGGGCGCTGAAGAGCGGCGACCACCTTCACGCCGCTCCAGCAACAGTGGTTCGCACACTAAGGGCAATAGCCAACATGGGGAGCCGGGAAAAGGCTCTAAGTGGGACACAGACTATGTACCTAAATGTGTAAATTGTCATGAGAGGGGCCACACAGCAAAAATCTGCCCACTAAATGATGAGCCCATGCAATGCAACAGCGTGGAACCTTATTCGCTGTTGTCCCAATGTATGGGCCCTAGCCCAGAGGACCCCTTGAATAACCATCTGTGGGCATTTGTAAAGGTTAATGGTAAGAGGGTTCGGGCACTTCTTGACTCTGGGAGTATGGTCACACTAGTGTCCGAATACCTATTGCCCATTAAGAAGAAACAGGTAAACAGTTCACAAAGAGTGGCAATTTGTTGTATACATGGGGATAATCATGAATATTCCACTGTTGATGTTTTTTTTGAAACAGAATTTGGTTCTTTAGATTTCAAGGTGGGTGTTGTACCCAAACTGGCACATGATGTGTTAATAGGGACCGACTTTCCCCATTTTCTAAAAATGTGGTCCCCAGCTCAGAATAGCGCCCAGAGTTCAATAGCAGACCATAACGAAGTGTTAGAAGAAACAAATCCTTTCCCTTTTTCAGAAATGGAGGTTGACGAGGGCCCAAATAAGAAGGGGGAAAAGGAGGAGTGCTGTGAAATTCCCTTCCCCATCACTACTTTGGTAGGGAATACCCCAAATCAAGATGTTGATCAGGCACTTACCACCCCAGTACAGGATAAGACCCTCGCTGACCTAGAGGTCAGTCCTGGGAGTTTTAAGAAGGCCCAGTGGGAGGACCCCACATTAGCGGTAGCAAGGGGAAATATACGGGACCAGAATAGTACTCATGGCCAACCAGATAGGTCACTTGCTTACCCCTACTTCGAGGTAGAGAACGACCTAGTATATCGGGTTGATAAAAGAAAATCAGTTACAACTAAACAATTGTTGGTACCACGGACATTCCGTAACGTAGTATTACACCTCGCACATAGTCATCCATTGGGGGGACACCTAGGGGTGGAAAAGACAAAAGAAAAGGTTCTCCGAAGCTTTTATTGGCCTGGGGTTCTGGCAGAAATTACAAACTATTGTTCCTCATGCCCAGAATGTCAGATCACCGCCCCGTTCAAAGCATACCGCAGCCCATTGGTACCTCTTCCCATAATAGAGGTACCATTTGACCGGATTGCTATGGATCTAGTAGGACCCCTAATAAAGTCTGCTAGGGGACATCAGCATATATTGGTAATATTAGATTATGCTACCCGATATCCGGAGGCAGTTCCCCTACGTAGCACCTCTGCTAAAAACATAGCAAAAGAGTTAGTACTTCTGTTTTCCCGGGTCGGAATTCCTAAAGAGATCTTATCTGACCAGGGAACACCATTTATGTCCCAAGTAACAAAAGAGCTATGTAAACTCCTAAAAATCAAGCATCTCAGAACCTCAGTCTATCATCCACAAACAGATGGTTTAGTGGAAAGGTTCAATAAAACCTTAAAGAGCATGTTACGCCGGGCGGTCGATAAGGATGGGAAAAACTGGGACTGTTTGTTACCATACCTGTTATTTGCCATTGGGGAAGTTCCCCAGTCATCCACAGGCTTCTCCCCGTTTGAACTATTGTATGGCCGACATCCAAGGGGCTTACTGGATATAGCCAAAGAAACTTGGGAACACGAGGTTACCCCTTACAGAAGTGTAATAGAGCATGTTGCCCAAATGCAGGACCGCATTGCTGCAGTCCTAACCATAGTGAGGGAACACATGGAGAAAGCTCAAGAAGCACAAAGGAATACGTATAATAAGGGTGCTAGGGTCAGAATTTTTTTTCCAGGTGATAGGGTACTAGTTCTGGTTCCCACCGTGGAGAGTAAATTCCTTGCTAAATGGCATGGGCCATATGAGGTCTTGGAAAGAGTGGGAGAAGTAAATTATAGGGTAAGGCAGCCAGGTAGGAGGAAACCTGAGCAAATTTACCATATAAACCTACTCAAGCCCTGGAAAGATAGAGAGGTCTTGTTAACCCTAGTACCCCCAGGTCCGTCAGAGAATCAAGAAACTGACCCAGAGGTTAGCATAGCTGAAACACTGTCCGTGCATCAGAAACGAGAGGTCCAGAGTTTAGTGAGAAGGAACAAAGAAATCTTCTCTACACAGCCAGGTAAAACTAACGTAATTAAACATGACATAGTCTCTGAACCGGGGGTCCGAGTTAACCTTAAACCGTACCGAATCCCAGAGGCCAAGAGAGAGGCTATAAGTTTAGAGGTTAAAAAAATGCTAAAACTAGGCGTAATTGAGGAATCCCAAAGTGGGTGGAACAGCCCTATAGTTTTAGTCCCAAAGCCAGACGGTACAACAAGGTTTTGTAATGACTACCGGAAACTAAACGCGGTGTCAAAATTTGATACTTATCCTATGCCCAGGGTGGATGAACTTGTAGAGAGACTGGGCAAAGCCCGATATCTCACAACCCTAGACCTAACAAAAGGGTACTGGCAGGTTCCCCTCACAGAAAGGGCAAAAGAAAAAACAGCCTTCTCAACCCCAGACGGCCTCTTTCAATATAAGGTGCTGCCTTTTGGCTTACATGGAGCTCCCGCCACATTCCAAAGAATGATGGATAAAATTTTAAAACCACATGTTCGGTACGCTGCCGCCTACCTGGATGATGTGGTAATCCATAGTGAAGATTGGCAGTCCCACCTTCCAAAAGTCCAAGCTGTGCTCGACGCAGTTCGGTCTGCTGGACTAACTGCTAACCCCGCTAAATGCACTATTGGTCTGGAGGAGGCCAAGTATCTGGGGTATTCTATTGGTAGAGGGTTACTCAAACCACAAACACTCAAAGTAGAGGCGATACAAAATTGGCCAAGGCCAGTCACAAAAAAACAAGTAAGGACCTTTTTGGGGTTAATTGGCTACTATAGGAGGTTTATTCCCAATTTTGCAACTAAGGCAACCCCACTAACCGACCTCACAAAAGCAAGAGGACCGCTAATGGTAAAGTGGTCCCCCGAAGCCGAACAGGCCTTTAGAAGCCTGAAAGAAGCTCTCTGTGCCCAACCAGTGTTGGTCACACCTGACTTCTCCAAAGAGTTCGTAGTCCAAACCGACGCATCTGAGGTAGGGCTGGGGGCGGTACTCTCCCAGGAGTCTCAAGGGGAGGAGCACCCCATCCTTTATTTAAGTAGGAAACTAAATCCCCAGGAGAAAAATTACTCCATAGTCGAGAAAGAGTGTCTCGCAATAAAGTGGGCTGTAGAGACACTCAAGTATTATCTGTTGGGGAGAAAGTTCCGATTGGTCACAGATCATGCACCCCTTACCTGGATGTGTCAAAATAGGGAGAAGAACGCTAGGGTGACCAGGTGGTTCCTAAGCCTACAGCCCTTTAAATTTTCTGTGGAACACAGGTCGGGGCACAAACATGGCAATGCCGACGGGTTGTCAAGGATGCACTCCCTAATATCCATGGTCGCTCACCCCTCGAGGTCTGAGCTGGGGGGGAGGATATGTGACAGAAACCAGGGGTTGGTAATAAACTCCATATACAGGGCTCCCAGGATACTGAACAGTTTCTGTCCTGTCTAAGCTGAACAGGGCAGCCTCGTGGTACAGGCACTCCATTCCACAGTTTGTCTGCTGCCTGTTTTCTGTCACCTGTCATGCTGATTAGAGTTCAGGTATATAAGACCTGTTTCCTGTTTCCTCTGAGCCCCCGCCCAAGAGCCTGGAAGGCTGCTGAACTGCAGAGGGGTGAGAAAGCCTCTTTCCCAAATCGCTTCATTCATTCTGTTAGTTTGTCTAAAGACTGCAAAGGTACTTATTTTGTTGGTGGAAGTGGACAAGCCACTTCCAACTCTGAGTCAGGGACATCTAAGTTTAAGTTATCGCTCAGACGAGCAGCTTTTTGTTTGGCTTTGTTTTCTGTTTAAACTGTGGCAGTCTCAGTGCCTGGGACTGAATAAACCAGGCATAGCCTGTTTAAAGGAACAGTACGTGACGTCTCATCATTTAACCTACCCTAAAAGACCGTGTTCTAACAGTCCCGGACAGACGGCGGAGCCCCGGAGTAAGCCGTTTGTCACACTGGTTACTAAATAGATACAAAAATAATCAGCATGTATCTATTATCTGGACATGACCATCTCTGCTTTACCTGTGTCATTTGTATGTACTTGTAAGGTTTTCTTTATTTTCACTATTGATTAAATATACCTCATCTCACCATGTCTATCATCTCATTGTAGTACAAAGCCAGCTCCGATCTGGTGCAGGTTACATTTGGCAGTGGGAACAACAGACTAGAGGCCCAATTACCCACTCCTAACATGGGGAGGTAGTAACAAAAAATAACAATACAGGACTCTTAAGAGACGCTGTAATTCCACAAATTGGTGCTCCACTCCCCTTATATTTAATGGTCCTTTTTATGGCCACCCCAGAGTTTTTGGCCATGACTTTCATGAGGCTGCTTTAGAGCTGACACACTTTGGTGCAAATCAAACGTCCCCTTTCAACAGGATGAGTCCAATAACTGTTCCTAGGCCCTGTACTTCAAATCCCTTAATGAGGATCTATGGAGGTCGTGTGGTGCCAGCAGATGCGCTAATTTCAGCTCCTATAGTGTATATTAAAGTTCAGGCAGTTAAAAATATTTTAGTGCGATTTGTGGGATTGATCTGCCGTGAGGTGAGATACCACCTGTGCCAGCACCTTTCTTATCCCCCGGGGGGTCAAAACTGTTTACATGTTAAAAAATTCAAGTGTTGAAAGCATGCCGGTCACCTCAATACTCGCTCTCCAGTGTCTCTTTAGTTAATATGTTAACTTCAAAGATTACGCAATGTTGAACAGCTGCTTAAAAACCATCAGCTGATGCTCACTGAAGCACTATGAAGCTATTGATGTAGAAGGCTAGTTTTTGTAAAGGAGAAACTAGGTAGAATAAAGCAATGAATGCAGAAAAATGCAGCGCACAGCATGGAAGGAATGCAGCCAGACTTGACCGGGTAAAAATATAATTATTTATAAGGCCAATTAAATAAGTAAAAAGGACAATGAATCCTCAAACGCATTTCACACCAAACACAGGTGCTTTGTCAGCGTTTTATGGATTACAGGTAGCATAAGGTACATATATAGTATAATTATATGTCTAGAACAGCTTAGGGCATACTGTCTAAATATTAACTACTTTTTCTTGCTTTGGGAATAATACCAGTTACCAGAAATATTATAGAGAAAAACCTCGCTCTAACCCCTTGTTGGTAAAAGCGTGCTGCCTAGGGATGTACAAAATGGAAAAGGATGTGTACCAAAGAAGGAACACTGAAGAATCCCCTTACAGGCGCACCGCAGACCTTTATAGTATAGACGGTCAGGGTCTTTTGCCGACTTTTTAACTAACTCTGTCAGCTATCTCTAGCAGCTCTCTGAGAACCCAGCTCTCCTACATAACAGTATTGTATTGTTACACCCAATTAAAGAGGTGTTAGTACTGCCGCAGGGCAGTACGTGCTTTCTGGATAGCATCCACTATCAATCTACACTATTATGTAAATTTATGCAGTAAGCGCCTCCACAGGGCTATATCTACACTCCTATTCTGGACAAAGTGCACGAATCACCACAGCACATCGCGCTATACATGCGCTACTGACAGCTGACCAACCTTCGCCAAGAGTGTATGTGATTTTTCCCTGTAAAATACCGCAACAGCTAGCAGCTTTACTGCCGTGTGGAAATAACTTTACCCTACTCAATACAGCTTCAATCGTATCCTTAACTACTTCACATATTACTGTTTTTACATACCGCACACCATTAGCATAGCCCCGTTCTGGCGCATGCGCATTTTGCACCCCTTAGGGTATTATAGAGCATCCAATAGCTCCGTCTGTGACGCATGCGCAGCTCGTACCACACAAGGATTTTGGCGTGTGGCCTCTTGGTATTTAAACATTGGACAATAAAAAACATCAATGTCCTATACTACCATCAAACTTAGCACAATATACTTAGTGTTTTATGTGCCCGCCACATACCTCTGAACTAGCCGCCAGGAACAGACAGGACAGAGCGCAGCTTCGGCGCATGCGCAGCCCACGTCCACGAGAATATCTCAGGGACATACTGAGTACCGCGTACGACGCATGCGCGGTCTACACACTCCGTGGGTATGCTATATGGATACAGTGTGAATACGTTTTGAGTTACCGAGGGAAGCAGAATTGTTTACATAACACTACCCTCTCTACAAAGCTATTTTAGGAGCACCAATAACTATATGTCTTTGAATATATACGTGACAGGTTTAATACCTAATCAGGGTCACTAAGCACCACCTCGGTCTACAGGCAATATTAGAACCAATATAATACAAAATTCCAGATCTTGGAGAATCAGTCTCTGTTTTCAGCACACTGATTCTTTGACAAACTGTCCTATTAAAACACAGTCCAAGGTGTATGATATCCCTGTTCATAGACACAGCTGTCCAAATACATCTTACCTTGATCACATACTCCATTATCAACTCTACACTTCAAGTAGAGACCAAGGGGAATTATCATTAGTGATCGCACCGTGTATATTAACCCAATATCTGATCACATATACTTACCTTTACCACGGAGCATGTGACTTGAAGGACAATAGGTACCCTGTGTAGTTAAGATACTACATTGACCAGAGCCCAAGAGCTCAGCGAGACGCTTGGCGGCGTTGTATAGACGTAACTGTCTATCTTTTATTTTAGTATATGGAATTGCACTATATACTGTTTTAATTACACATCTACACAGTTATTTAATAAAGTCTACACTATTTACTACATCCACCCCTGACCGTCTATACCTTCTTTGGTACACATCCTTTTCCAGTTACCAGAAATGCCAGGAAATAGCCAAGATGTATTATTGTAACATATGTCGCTAAGAGGCAGGTATTTAGCAGAAAGAAGAAGTTAGTTGAACTGCAGGCACCCTGCAATGCCAGTATGTCAGAAGTTATTTCCACACGTACACCAGTTACGACACGAACGATAAACGGACAATAAAAGGTTAGCATAGCGCCATGTTAAATTAGAACTGAGTGGCAAGCCACATTGAGACGAGACCTACTGAGACTGGCGTGACATATCATAATACCTTTGGGTTCGTGAGTATGACAGGCATACTAAGTAAATAATCTCTGCATAGGTAGATACGGATTGTTAGCTTATTTTTGATATTTTGCTTATCATGTTTTCTTTTTATTTTGTTGTATTACAATAAACAACAACCTTATCTTATACAAACTCTAAGCAGCCTCTCTTTATAATAATCTCACAATACCCTAACATAAAAAAAGGTGTGGGGCCGTTTTCTGCAGGTGAAAAATTGGGATGAATGCTTCTGCTTAGTGCAGAAAATAACTTACCACAAGACGTGACCTGGGAGAAAAGGGTATGGCCTTTTGACCCCATATTAAGCGAGTAAAGGTACATCACATACAACAGCTTATAAATAGTGATATCAACCAGAAGTACAGCCCCCAGCTCAAAAATCTGCAACCATGAAACGGGATATATTTTATTTATATATATATATATATATATATATATATATATATATATATACTGCTGCGACACACTTTATTCGAGCAAATAACCAGTTTGTACCTGGCAGATACCTGGAATGCGCCGCTCCTCACCTCTGACAAGCCGCGTTGCGTTTTCCTTCCCAGCCACGGTTCATGCCTGGCTGACGGGCGGCTGATCTGATAAATGATAATGATCAGGATTTAATAGGCTGCAATGCTTCGCGTGTCCACCAGATGGCATAAATTCATGAATTGTAATGCAGTATATATATACAGTACTGTATATACACAGTATATACATATATATATATATATATATACTGTATAACAACAACCCCTATAACCCCTAACATACAGTACTGTACATATACAGTACTGTATATGCACATACATAAATGATACTATGGGCCGGCGGGGGCGAGATGTGTTTGCAGCAGAGAGAGATCCGCTGCTCTCTCTCTGCGCAAACATCGGCACATTAAAAATGATTTTAAATACATTTTTATTTATAGTGTAGATGTGCAGGGGGTCTCGGGAGCTGAACCGCACTGGTTTCAGGTCCGGGGACCCCCTGCTCCCCGAGATACAGACCCCTTTATGAGGTGCCGGTATCTCTCTGTGTTTAAAGGGCCCGATCACGTGATCGCAGCCTGTAAACCAAGCAGAGCAGAGGGATACCGGCACCCCCTAAAGGGGCCTGTATCTCGGGGAGCAGGGGGTCCCCGGACCTAAAACCACAGCGGTTCTGCTCCGGAGACCCTCTGCACATGTACAGTATAAATAAACACTCGTTCTTTACCTTAGCGGCTATGCGCTATGGTAAAGAAGAATCATTTCTGTATTTTTAATAATATTGTACAGTGAGCAGGGGGTTCCCTGAGCCAGAAATCTAAACTCAGGGGGCCCCCTGCTCCTGCTCAATATTATTAAAAATACAGAAATGCTGCTTCATTACCATAGCGGATAGCCGCTAAGGCAATGAAGGGTTTAACCCACCGTGCCCGCTTTATTGTGGGTAGCGGGGGTGGGTGAAGGGGGTATTTGGCCCTTGGTGTGAGTTTAGGACTTGCGGGGGGGTTGCGGGTGCACTTAACCCCTTCACGACCGTAGCAGTTAATACGCTCTGATTGGTTACCATACCATGTGAGGGCGGCCATGTGCCTTTTCATGACGTCATCTTAAAGGCAATTGAAGCAAAGCCATTCTGATTGGCTGTGCTTTCATTCCCTTTAAGTGACGTCATCATTTTTTTTTTGTCGGCCAAAACACATGGTTTTCACGGTCCAATCAGGACCGTGGGAACCATGACGCAAAATGTGACGTCATAGGCCTTTAAAAGCCTATGTCGTCTCATTTTGAAGCTAGACGCCGTGGAGGAAGGACCTCCGGGAAAGAAAGAAGACCAGGGCGTGGCCGCAGACGGGGAGAAGACCCCGCCCCGCCCCGCTGGAAGGAGATAGAAGAAGAACACAGATGAAGATGGATTACAGATAGAAGACCCGTGGATTGATTTGGATTTTTAGTTTAATGTTTATTATTTTCTGGTTTATTATTTTATGGGTTCCTGATCGTGGATTGGTTCGTGAGTAAGCTGCGCAACGGGAGTCGGTGGGGGCAAGTAATGGTAAGTGAACTACAGTAAAGAAATGTATTTTATTTAACTTGTTAATTTTTTCAAAAGGTTTTTTAACATGTGTATTTTTTTTTTTGTGTGGTATATCATTTCTTGCCACTGTATGTATGTATGTATATATGTCTAGAGAGATATATACATACAGTACAGTACAGGGTAAGAAATTATGTTGTTTTAAAAGCTGGATTAGATGTGTTTTAAATTATTTTGTGTATGCTGCTACAGTATGCTTTATTGTGAGTTTAAAGTATTTTAAAATTAGATAGATGTATTTCTTGGTATTGTATTGTGTGTTTGAGGAAGGTCAGGGATAGGCTTGGTTTGTAAAGGTTGTATTTTTGTCGGTACTTATATTTTTTCAAAGGCTTAATTGTTCTGCTCTAGGCGTGAATTTGTTAATGGTTTTATTGTTCGGGATCTAGTGTGAATTGTTTAGGGATGTAAATAATGATTGCTAATTGAGTTTTGTTTACTTGCAGAATGTATATGGTGCATAGATATTTAGGCATCATTTATATTGGAATGTAAGTTGTTTAAATGGCTTTTCAGAGGTTTAGTGATGATTTAGATTGAGAGATCAGTTATAAATATTAAAGGAAATTGATTTTAATTTAGTGTGTATGTATGGAGAAGTGTTTGGTTGTAGGACAGTGCTTTTGATAACCCTTCTACATTTATTTGTACTGTATATTGGTTTATCATGGGTGTGTATATAACGTGTGTATATATATATATATATATATATATATATATATACTGTATATATCTCTCTCTCTCTCTCTCTTTCTCTCTGTCTCTCTGTATATATATATCATGGTTTATCATGGGTGTGTATATAACGTGTGTGTATATATATATATATATATATATATATATATATATATATATATACTGTATATCTCTCTCTCTCTTTCTCTCTGTCTCTCTGTATATATATATATACAGTATATATATATATAGTTGCATGATGAAGCCACAGTACAAATTCATGGGTGAGGGTGGGTATCGGGCCTGTGTGGCTTAACCCCTTAATCACCTTTGCGGTTATTATCTGATAATGTGTTTAAGGGGTTAATTGATATCTGAATGTAATTGCAATGTATTGGCGTTTGATTTTTGTTTACTTGGTTGTAGGGCAGTATGCTTTTGATAACCCTTCTACATTTATTTGTACTGTATATTGGTTTATCATGGGTGCGTATATAACGTGTGTATATATATATATATATATATATATACTGTATATATATCTCTCTCTCTCTCTCTCTCTTTCTCTCTGTCTCTCTGTATATATATACAGTATATATATATAGTTGCATGATGAAGCCACAGTACAAATTCATGGGTGAAGGGTGGGTATCGGGCCTGTGTGACTTAACCCCTTAATCACTTTTGCGGTTATTATCTGATAAGGTGTTTAAGGGGTTAATTGATATCTGAATGTAATTGCAATGTATTGGCTTTGTATTTGCTATGTATGTTGTGGACAAGACAAGGATTTTGCTTGCAACGGACACTTCGTATTGATGAGGTCAGTAGTACTTTATTTATTTGTATATGCTAGTTAATGTTTTTAATAATGGGCAATTAATCTATTATCCATATCTGGATAATAGTTATTTTGCACATTATTGTACTGTAGGTGTTGGGGGGGAGGGTGTATGTATTGAATGTATAGGCCAGGTTTATTTTTTTTACATTCAGGGTTTGATTCCGTGGTTTTGCGTGGGGCCTCTGGAGACCACCTGTGGGTATCCTCGGGTATCCAAGGGTATCAGGCTGGTGGTTCCACGGGTGACACATGCGGGGATGATGATGTGTGGTCCCACTTCTGTGGGAGCACCGCGGACCCGTAGTCTGCGGGGATGACGATGTGTGGTCCCACTTCTGTGGGGGCACCGCTGACCCGTAGGTGCGGGGATGATGATGTGTGGTCCCACTTCTGTGGGGGCACCGCGGACCCGTAGTGAGCACCCGTGAGTTCCCCAGACCCCCGAGGGAACCACCCGAGGCCCCGCAGACACCTGTGGGTTTGACCCGGGGCTCCCAGACATCCTTGGGCCTACCGTGGAGACCCAATTGTGGCCCACGGTGACCCAAGGAGACCACCTGGGTGCCATGGTGCTGGCAGGATCCACCAGCAGGCCTCCAGAACCTGTGTAAAAAGGGCTGCTGGTAAACTGTAGGTCTGTCCAGGTGCCCTGCCAGCCCACCGGGGACTAGCGTGGGGCTGCGTTATGAACCCTGTATGTAAAAGGATAAATCTTGTATTTATGGGGGGGCACAGGGGGTGGGTAATGTATTTAATAAATATAATGCTGTTTATTGTGGGTCATTGTACTGTTTTTATTGTGGGTACTGGGGGTGGGGTGTTTCCCCAACGGTATGTGGGTAGGCCTCCCTTGTGGGTACTGACTGGGTGGTTAGGCCTCACGGGGGGGGGGGTTAGTGTGGGAGGGTATGTAGGCATCCCGAGTGGTGGGTGAGGGTGGGTTAACCCCTTCATGACTGTAGCGGTTAATAACCGCTATGGTGATTAAGGGGTTAGGGGACATTACTTTGTATGTTTTAATTTTTGTGTCTGTTTTGCAGAAGCGGAGGGGCCATGGCCAGGATGGGGGGGGGGGTAACGGTATGTGGGTAGGGGGTGAGGGTGGTTAGACCTCACAGTATGCACATTGGGTCCCCCACCTCCCCACATTTACATACACTGCACTGACAGCAGGGAGGGAGATTTACTGGTAACAGAAACATCTCTCTGCCTTCAGTGCAATCTGTTTAAAGCCCCCTCCCCCCTAATGTGTGTTTCTTTAAAATCTCTCTCCCTTCAGTGTAATCTGTTTAACAGAAACATTAGGGGGGAGGGGGCTTTAGGCCTTTAGGCCTTTACATCTCTCTGCCTTCAGTGTAATCTGTTTAACAGAAACATTAGGGGGGAGGGGGCTTTAAACAGATTACACTGAAGGCAGGGAGATACAGGGAATGTACTGTATTGTTCATGTACATTGCAATGCTGTGTATAATGTATAAGGTTTTTTACAATTAGGTAGATGTAATCCTTGGTATTGTAAGGGTTAGCTTTGGTTTTAAATTGTGTTTTCTGGTTGGTACTTACAGTATATATTGATTTTTGTTTACTTGATTGGTTAAAATAGTTGACTTGTTTGGAAGTGTTTGTATTTACTGGTAGAGTAGCTTGCAATTATATTGTTAACATTCATTTGCAGAATGTATATGGGGCATAGATTGTATGCATCATTTATACAATGTAAATGCAATGTACTGTGTGGATTGGAATGTTATGTTTTATATTGTAAAATCAGTTAGGATTATTAAATGGATTATTATTATTGTCTGTATAGAGAAGCGTTATTTGTAGGACTGTATGATTTTGATAACCATTCTACATGTATTTGTATATTGGTTCATCATCTGTGTGTACAGTATATATACTGTATACTGTATATATCTATATATATATATATATATATATATATATATATATATGTATACACAGTATATACTGTATATGTATAGGGATTGTTATTATATATATACTGTATATATATCCAGTATATATATATACAGTATATATTTATTTCTCTTCATGTATTTATTTATTTATTTATTTATTTAGATTTATTTATTAATTGTGGGGCTGCTGTGCGTGAATTTTTTTTATTGGGGGTGAGGGGGGTGTTTGGCCCTTGGTGTGAGTTTAGGACTTGCAGCAGCAGCACAATTAATAAATAAATCTAAATAAATAAATAAATAAATGAATATAAATAAATACATTTAAAATACATTTTTATTGATACTGTACATGTGCAGAGGGTCTCCAGAGCAGAACCGCACTGGTTTCAGGTCTGGGGACCCCCTGCTCCCCGAGATATAGGCCCCTTTAGGGGGTGCCGGTATCCCTCTGCTCTGCTTGGTTTACAGGCCGCGATCACGTGGTCGGGCCCTTTAAACCAAGCAGAGGGATACCGGCACCCCCTAAAGGGGGCTGTATCTCGGGGAGCAGGGGGTCCCCAGACCTGAAACCAACTCGGTTCAGCTCCGGAGACCCCCTGCACATCTACACTATCAATAAAAATGTATTTAAAATAATTTTTAATGTGCCGATTTTTGCGCAGAGAGAGAGCAGCGGATCTCTCTCTGCTGCAAACACATCTCGCCCCCGCCGCCCATACAGTAGTATCATTTATGTATGTGCATATACAGTACTGTATGTGTACAGTACTGTATGTTAGGGCTTATAGGGGTTGTTGTTATACAGTATATATATATATATATATATATATATATATATATATATATATATATATATATATATACTGTGTATATAAGTACTGTATATATATATATACTGCATTACAATTCATGAATTTATACCATCTGGTGGACACGCGAAGCATTGCAGCCTCAGAGGTGAGGAGCGGCGCATTCCAGGTATCTGCCAGGTACAAACTGGGCATTTGCTCGAATAAAGTGTGTCGATGCTGTATATATATATATATATATATATATGTATATGTGTATATATATATATATATATATATATATATATATATATTTATATTCATGTATTAATTTATTTATTTAGATTTATTTATTTATTGTGGGGCTGCTGTGTGTGAATTTTTTTTATTGTGGGTAGCGGGGGTGGGTGAAGGGGGTATTAGCCCCAACGGTGCTTGTTTAGGGCTTGCGGGGGTAGCGGGATGGGTTAACCCCTTCATGACCATAGCGGTATTAACTGCTACGGTCGTGAAGGGGTTAAGTGCACCCGCAACACCCCTGCAAGTCCTAAACTCACACCAAGAGCCAAATACCCCCTTCACCCACCCCCGCTACCCACAATAAAGCGGGCACGATGGGTTAACCCCTTCATTGCCTTAGCGGCTATCAGCTATGGTAATGAAGCAGCATTTCTGTATTTTAATAATATTGTGCAGGAGCAGGGGGTCCCGTGAGCTTTGATTTGTGGCTCAGGGAACCCCCTGCTCACTGTACAATATTATTAAAAATACATTCATGCTGCTTCGTTACCATAGCACATAGCCGCAAAGGTAAGGAACGAGTGTTTATTGATATGGGTGTTTTATTCATACTGTAGATGTGCAGAGGGTCTCTGGAGCGGAACCGCTTTGGTTTTAGGTCCGGGGACCCCCTGCTTCCCGAGATACAGGCCCCTTTATGGGGTGCCGGTATCCCTCTGCTTTGTTTACATTCCACGGTCTCGTGATCAGGACCTTTAAATGCAGAGGGATACCGGCACCCCATAAAGGGGCCTGTATCTCGGGAAGCAGGGGGTCCCCGGACCTGAAACCAATGCGGTTCAGCTCCGGAGACCCTCTGCACATCTACACTATGAATAAAAATATATTTTAAATAATTTTTAATGTGCCGATGTTTGCGCAGAGAGAGCAGCGGATCTCTCTCTGCTGCAAACACATCTCGCCAGGGGACGGCTTCAAAGACAACAGCTCGCAAACGCCCCCATGAGTTTTTACACGGCATTGCAGTATTGCAGACAGCGGGAATAAAATGCTTAAATCACAGCCGCGAAAATAACGCAATACACTCCGGGCAAAAACGATACAAAACCGCACATAACCGGGATGATCTGAAATTCGCGGAGCTAGCCGAGTTAGAATAAAGTTGGTCGCTACTGTATCTGGTAATCCCATCTCGCAAAGATCCAATGCTAGCTACCATGGGACTGCCTGGAGGGTGGTTTAGTGACTTATGGATCTTTGGGAGATGAGGGAAGATGGGTATCACTGGACATGGGACAAAAATAAAATCAAGTTCCTTGCCAGTCAGGACACATAGGACCTTACTTAACTCCAAAAGAGTCTAAAATTCACCCCAGAACTTCTGGGTAGGATCCAACATGAGTTTTGAATAAAAGTTGGTATCATAAAGTTGTCTAAGAGCTTCCCATCTTTAATCCATTGTGTTCTGAATAACAACAGCACCTCCAGTATTCGTATTTTTAATAGTGATATTTTTGTTGTTTTATTGCAATCAAAGCTCTTTGTTCAGTCTTAGATTATGAAAGAGAGGATGTGAATCTTAATCCGATAACAATACATTTTGTTCAACCAATTTCTCAAAAGTTGATACATAAGAGTCCCTAGCCTGCTTAAAATAAAACCTTGATCTCCTCTGTAGGCCCAAATCTATTCGGAAAAGAAAGCAGTATGTTCTTGCTCAGTGACTTGCTCTGCTAGAAGATAATTTAGATCTTGAATGGTAATGTATGTTTGCCTGATTCATCACGTTTCCAAAAAGTGGAGATATTATCAAATTCGAAAAAATATTTTTTGAGTGCGTTAATAGCAAAAAAATAAGTATTGAGTCATCAATATTTCTATGATCCTAAATAAGGTGCAAAGTGGGATAGTACGTTTACTTATTTTATCTATAAAGTTGCAAGAAGGGTAAAATAGAGACAAATTCACGGACCTCTCTTCACAAAGTTTAAATGTCTCGCTCACGTGACGCGGGAAATTTAAACAATGCTGGGAGATAAGTTAATGTGGTACAGCTCCAGAGACCAAATGCTTCAAGACTGAGGTATTTAAAAAAAAAAGACAACAACTATTTCATTACATTGGCGGGTAAATGCTAAGGCAATGATGGGGTTAAACCCGAGTACCTGATTATTGGGGGTTGAGGGGGTTGGTGAATGGGTTAGTTGCTCCATGGTGGGTGGATAGGCCAGGGGTTGCGGGAGGGGTTTACCCTTTCATTACCTTGCTACGGAAATGAAGGGATTCACACCTCACACAACTCACAAGAGAGACCAAACCACCCACCCCAGAGCAACTACTTCCTTCATCTACCCCCAATAAACCTCTCCCCCCACCCCAACACATACAGTACACATACAGTACAATAATTGGGCAACATTCCTATTATCCAAATCTGGATAATAGTGCATTTGCCCATTAAAAATGCAACATTACCCAGCCAGCATACAGTAAATAAAAATTGTACTTACCCCTGCCAGGATGAAGGCCATCCTCATCCTCCACATCTTCAGTGGGCACTACACAGTAAAATTTAAAAAAAATTAACTACTGGCCTGTAAGCCTTTAAGCACCTCAGTGGTTATTAACCGCTATGGTAATAAATGGGTTAACCCCCCCCCCCCCCCACTACCCGAGGTGGCCTAACCACCCTCCCCAGGGCACCCCCACCCTCCACCCCCTCTACCCATTGATTGTCACTGCTGTAAAACATGGTTAACAGAAAAGAAATCTGCATGCAGTTGGAAGCTGCAGATTGTAAACTCTGCTCAAGCTGAGGAGGGAATCTAATCCAAACAATTGCTAGGGGAGGGTGGTGCTCACAGGGAGTGTACACATAGTGAATATAAAGAAAGAAAGAATCCCTTTAGTGTGGCACTAGAGAGGTTCACCCTAATTAAAACTTAAATTTTATTATACCTGATTAAAATAAATTGTTTGGAATAACCACATACAAAAAACAAACATACAATGATATTAAAAGACGGAGAGGTGTGATAGGGTGTTTAGTGGAGGTATAATTATATATAAATACCTCTCTAATACTTAGTGGACCCTATAGTAAGGGTGATCGCTATACTGGATATGTATAGGCATATATCAGACCCCTAACCAAAAGCAATGGAAGGAGGTGTAGGCAGATGAATATGCTTAGCTGTTGGATGTGAGACTGAGTATATTGCTGGCTGAGTTGAAGCAGCCACTACTCACTGCACATGGTGTCATAAAATATACTGTTGTAAGCTTTATTGTGACAGGTCTAGTATAAGGCCAGCCACATTCACTGCAGATATATAGTAGATCAACCCTGGGGTCTGAGTGCTCTTGCTGCCCACGAACGCAGTCTACGAAGCACTCAGACAGTATATCACACACACCTCACCGATGAGCCGACGTCACGTGACGGTGACGTCAGACGTACCCTACGTACGTTTCACCGTAACTGGCTTCATCGGGGGCGGGTTCCTGATGATTAAACTGTATTTTTATAGGGTCCTGTTGCTATAGCAGCAAATCACAGGGCTCCATTGATTGGATCCTTGAATAAGCCTATCGCGCGGCGTCATGCACTGACGCGCCCCCCCTGTATGTAGGGGAGGAGGCTGTATTCCTCTAGTGAGCCGGTTAGCTATCTAATTGGCTGCTTGGGAAACCCCATAGCCAATCGCGCGGCTCACTGCTTTGTTGCTCCTCCTCCTGTGTGGAGACCGGAGCTAGTAATGACTACAGACAGCAAAGATTTAAACAGAAATGTGTGCAGGGTATGTATCCTGTTCCTAAGTTGTTCATATACTGGTTAATGATCCCTTAAACCATATGAATGATTAAGTGCAGATATGTTGCCCAAAGTGTTGGGGTCCTGAGTGCAGAGTTTGCTCACAAGTACATATATATCTCTCTCCTTTTGTACATAGAAGGCTGCTATATCTCCAATGACCTATTGATCCATACAGTGAAGTAAGTATCTAGAGATGTATTTCTGTGATGAATAAAGCAAATATGATCTTAAGACTCTGTGTGGTTAATGTCTGTAAATTGCAGTGTTTACTGTTTGTGTATAGAGACTTTGTCCCAAACAGAAGATGGATATTGAACAATGGATGCTCATATACAGGTAAGTGACCATAGGGGATGGTGACATGGCATTACAGGGGTATGGTGATGGTGTTCTGGGGTGCTTCGTCAAACATCAATGTACATGTACTTCTGTATGATGTTATATAATTTTCTCACCTGCTGGGAGGCTATTCTCCAGAGCCTTTTGCAGGGAAAATAGAAATACATATATGTATTGCACACCTTCCACTTCTATGGTATTAGCTATACAAAGAGATATAAAATACCTGTCTGGAGGGAAAGAAATACCCTTCTAGCTTATAGGCAGTGTGTTACTCATAGAAATGGGGTATACAGAAACCCCTCGTTAAGTCCTCCGGGGGCTAGGGTGGATAATGTAAAAATCCATCTGGATTCCTTCTGCAGGAGTTTTTTGTTCCAGTCCCCCCCTCTGTTGGTAGGAATAACCCTGTCAATACCCTGAAATACCAGTGATTTGACATCACCTTGATGATATTCCCTCACGTGTCTCGATACAGGGGTGTCTGCACTGTTTTTGATGGAGCTAATATGCTCTAGGATCCGACGTCGGAATTCTCTGCCTGTTTTTCCTACATATTGTAGGGTACAACAACATGTAATGAGATACACAATTTTCATTGATTTGCAATTAAAGAAACCCTGTGTGGTGTACTCCTTACCCTTGTTTGTATACGTTTTGCTAGTTCTTATGTACTGACATGCCTTACACGACCCACATTTGTATGTTCCCTGTGGTTTGGGTGGAAGCCATGTATTCGAGGAGACACTTTTGGGTTTAACAAAGTGACTGTGGACCAAGGTGTCCTTCAGATTTTTAGCTCGTCTGCCTACCAAAGTGGGTTTATCATTCAAAACCTCTTTGAGGTCTGGGTCCTGGGTTAGTATGTGCCAATATTTGGAGTAAATACTTTTGATACTCCCCCATTGTGCATTGTAGGTGCCAATGAAGCGAACAATTTTCTTGTCCTCTGGTTTTGCTTTTACGTGCAGGAGGGATTCTCTCGGTGTCACGAGTGCCCTGTGATAGGCTTTCTTGATGACTTTGTGGCTATATCCCCGTTGTAGGAATTTTTGGCTCATAGCCTCTGCATGTAGCTTAAAGTCAGCTATCTCAGAGCAGTTCCTCCTTACACGTAGGAATTGTCCTGTCGGTATTCCCTTGATAAGGGAAACGGGATGATGACTATCTGCTCTGAGATAGCTGTTTGTGGCAGTTTTTTTGGTGTGGGTACAGGTGGTAATTACACCCTCATTGCTAATGCTGATACATAGATCTAGGAATACAATGCTTTTGTTGCTAATCTCATGTGTGAGTCTTAGATTGTGTGTATTGGTGTTAAGGATTTCCACAAATTTGTTGAATGAAGTTTGGCTCCCCTTCCATAGTATACACACGTCATCGATATAGCGCAGCCATAATATGATGTTATCTGTGTATTCCTGTAAAGTATCGCTTAGAATGGTGTGTTTCTCCCACCACCCCAGGTACAGGTTTGCATACGTGGGGGCACATGTTGTCCCCATAGCAGTACCCTGTACCTGGAGGTAGACTATATCATTGAACAAGAAATAATTGTGTGTTAGCACAAAATGTAAGAGATCACAGATGAATTGGTTGTGATTGGTATGTAGAGTGCCCCTGGCCCGTAGAAAATATGATGTAGCTTGTATACCAACTGGATGTTGTATGCTGGTATACAGTGATTCCACGTCCAGGCTGCACAGAAGGGTGCCTTTATCCACCGTTATCCCTTCTAGTCTACTGAGCACATCTTGAGTGTCTCTTACATAGGATGGGAGAGTTAGGACAAAAGGTCTAAGAACCTTGTCAAGGTACACACTCGGACCCTCCGTGATGTTGCCTATTCCGGATACGATAGGACGTCCGGGAGGATGGGATCTATTTTTGTGTACCTTGGGGATAGTATAAAAAGTGGCTATTTGAGGTGCCCTGTTGAACATAAATTGATGTTCATTTTTAGATATTACTTGATTTTCTAGACCTCTATCCAAAAGTGTTTTTAATTCGGACTGAAATTGGACAGTAGGGTCTTTATCGAGAACTCGGTAACAGGAAACATCGCTTAATAACCTCAAATTTTCTTTGATATACACTGGCGACACACTTTATTCGAGCTTGGCTAGTCCCACGAATTCGGGTATACCCGGGTGTATTGAGGTTTGTGACAGTTTTCTGCCCGAGTGCATTGGGTTATTTTCCAGGCAGGGATTGAAGCATTTTATTCCCGCTGGCTGCAATACTGCACAGTATATATATATAAACTGCATTACAATTCATGAATTTATGCCATCTGGTAGACACGCGAAGCATTGCAGCCTATTAAATCCTAATCATTATCATTTAACAGATCAGCCGCCCATCAGCCAGGCATGAACCCAGGCTGGGAAGGCAAATGCAACGGGGCTTGTCAGAGGTGAGGAGCGGCGCATTCCAGGTATCTGCCAGGTACATACCGGGTATTTGCTCGAATAAAGTGTGTCGGTGCAGTAGTTATCAGTTTTCATCAGGACAATATTTCCCCCTTTGTCAGAGGGTTTTATTGTAATGTTCAAAGCTATCCTTTCTTGTTGGTTCATATTCCCCATGTTTCGAATATTTTGTACTTTACTAAGGTCTTGTACGACAAGTTTGACAAAAGTATCGACATTACTATTACCATACATTCCTGGTGTGAATGTGCTAGATGGTCTTAATTGTGTGTATGGACCCATCCCTGGTGTGACCTCACTTTCTTCCCATAAGTTTAGGAGTGTGTCATAGCAGGCTACATCTAGATCACTCGGGTCTTCCATTCCAGCTTGTATGGCTTGGTTTAGCTTATACTTTTAAAGTAAAAAATATTCGAAACATGGGGAATATGAACCAACAAGAAAGGATAGCTTTGAAAGAATTATCAGAGAACATCAACATTACAATAAAACCCTCTGACAAAGGGGGAAATATTGTCCTGATGAAAACTGATAACTATATCAAAGAAAATTTGAGGTTATTAAGCGATGTTTCCTGTTACCGAGTTCTCGATAAAGACCCTACTGTCCAATTTCAGTCCGAATTAAAAACACTTTTGGATAGAGGTCTAGAAAATCAAGTAATATCTAAAAATGAACATCAATTTATGTTCAACAGGGCACCTCAAATAGCCACTTTTTATACTATCCCCAAGGTACACAAAAATAGATCCCATCCTCCCGGACGTCCTATCGTATCCGGAATAGGCAACATCACGGAGGGTCCGAGTGTGTACCTTGACAAGGTTCTTAGACCTTTTGTCCTAACTCTCCCATCCTATGTAAGAGACACTCAAGATGTGCTCAGTAGACTAGAAGGGATAACGGTGGATAAAGGCACCCTTCTGTGCAGCCTGGACGTGGAATCACTGTATACCAGCATACAACATCCAGTTGGTATACAAGCTACATCATATTTTCTACGGGCCAGGGGCACTCTACATACCAATCACAACCAATTCATCTGTGATCTCTTACATTTTGTGCTAACACACAATTATTTCTTGTTCAATGATAAAGTCTACCTCCAGGTACAGGGTACTGCTATGGGGACAACATGTGCCCCCACGTATGCAAACCTGTACCTGGGGTGGTGGGAGAAACACACCATTCTAAGCGATACTTTACAGGAATACACAGATAACATCATATTATGGCTGCGCTATATCGATGACGTGTGTATACTATGGAAGGGGAGCCAAACTTCATTCAACAAATTTGTGGAAATCCTTAACACCAATACACACAATCTAAGACTCACACATGAGATTAGCAACAAAAGCATTGTATTCCTAGATCTATGTATCAGCATTAGCAATGAGGGTGTAATTACCACCTGTACCCACACCAAAAAAACTGCCACAAACAGCTATCTCAGAGCAGATAGTCATCATCCCGTTTCCCTTATCAAGGGAATACCGACAGGACAATTCCTACGTATAAGGAGGAACTGCTCTGAGATAGCTGACTTTAAGCTACATGCAGAGGCTATGAGCCAAAAATTCCTACAACGGGCATATAGCCACAAAGTCATCAAGAAAGCCTATCACAGGGCACTCGTGACACCGAGAGAATCCCTCCTGCACGTAAAAGCAAAACCAGAGGACAAGAAAATTGTTCGCTTCATTGGCACCTACAATGCACAATGGGGGAGTATCAAAAGTATTTACTCCAAATATTGGCACATACTAACCCAGGACCCAGACCTCAAAGAGGTTTTGAATGATAAACCCACTTTGGTAGGCAGACGAGCTAAAAATCTGAAGGACACCTTGGTCCACAGTCACTTTGTTAAACCCAAAAGTGTCTCCTCGAATACATGGCTTCCACCCAAACCACAGGGAACATACAAATGTGGGTCGTGTAAGGCATGTCAGTACATAAGAACTAGCAAAACGTATACAAACAAGGGTAAGGAGTACACCACACAGGGTTTCTTTAATTGCAAATCAATGAAAATTGTGTATCTCATTACATGTTGTTGTACCCTACAATATGTAGGAAAAACAGGCAGAGAATTCCGACGTCGGATCCTAGAGCATATTAGCTCCATCAAAAACAGTGCAGACACCCCTGTATCGAGACACGTGAGGGAATATCATCAAGGTGATGTCAAATCACTGGTATTTCAGGGTATTGACAGGGTTATTCCTACCAACAGAGGGGGGGACTGGAACAAAAAACTCCTGCAGAAGGAATCCAGATGGATTTTTACATTATCCACCCTAGCCCCCGGAGGACTTAACGAGGGGTTTCTGTATACCCCATTTCTATGAGTAACACACTGCCTATAAGCTAGAAGGGTATTTCTTTCCCTCCAGACAGGTATTTTATATCTCTTTGTATAGCTAATACCATAGAAGTGGAAGGTGTGCAATACATATATGTATTTCTATTTTCCCTGCAAAAGGCTCTGGAGAATAGCCTCCCAGCAGGTGAGAAAATTATATAACATCATACAGAAGTACATGTACATTGATGTTTGACGAAGCACCCAGAACACCATCACCATACCCCTGTAATGCCATGTCACCATCCCCTATGGTCACTTACCTGTATATGAGCATCCATTGTTCAATATCCATCTTCTGTTTGGGACAAAGTCTCTATACACAAACAGTAAACACTGCAATTTACAGACATTAACCACACAGAGTCTTAAGATCATATTTGCTTTATTCATCACAGAAATACATCTCTAGATACTTACTTCACTGTATGGATCAATAGGTCATTGGAGATATAGCAGCCTTCTATGTACAAAAGGAGAGAGATATATATGTACTTGTGAGCAAACTCTGCACTCAGGACCCCAACACTTTGGGCAACATATCTGCACTTAATCATTCATATGGTTTAAGGGATCATTAACCAGTATATGAACAACTTAGGAACAGGATACATACCCTGCACACATTTCTGTTTAAATCTTTGCTGTCTGTAGTCATTACTAGCTCCGGTCTCCACACAGGAGGAGGAGCAACAAAGCAGTGAGCCGCGCGATTGGCTATGGGGTTTCCCAAGCAGCCAATTAGATAGCTAACCGGCTCACTAGAGGAATACAGCCTCCTCCCCTACATACAGGGGGGGCGCGTCAGTGCATGACGCCGCGCGATAGGCTTATTCAAGGATCCAATCAATGGAGCCCTGTGATTTGCTGCTATAGCAACAGGACCCTATAAAAATACAGTTTAATCATCAGGAACCCGCCCCCGATGAAGCCAGTTACGGTGAAACGTACGTAGGGTACGTCTGACGTCACCGTCACGTGACGTCGGCTCATCGGTGAGGTGTGTGTGATATACTGTCTGAGTGCTTCGTAGACTGCGTTCGTGGGCAGCAAGAGCACTCAGACCCCAGGGTTGATCTACTATATATCTGCAGTGAATGTGGCTGGCCTTATACTAGACCTGTCACAATAAAGCTTACAACAGTATATTTTATGACACCATGTGCAGTGAGTAGTGGCTGCTTCAACTCAGCCAGCAATATACTCAGTCTCACATCCAACAGCTAAGCATATTCATCTGCCTACACCTCCTTCCATTGCTTTTGGTTAGGGGTCTGATATATGCCTATACATATCCAGTATAGCGATCACCCTTACTATAGGGTCCACTAAGTATTAGAGAGGTATTTATATATAATTATACCTCCACTAAACACCCTATCACACCTCTCCGTCTTTTAATATCATTGTATGTTTGTTTTTTGTATGTGGTTATTCCAAACAATTTATTTTAATCAGGTATAATAAAATGTAAGTTTTAATTAGGGTGAACCTCTCTAGTGCCACACTAAAGGGATTCTTTCTTTCTTTATATTCACTGCTGTAAAACATGCCCACAATATGGGCATGGATGGTCACAAGGGCAATGAACAGGCAACCTACAAATTAAAAAGAACTACAAAATAAGATATATTACATTTAAATAAAAACAAACATTGATTTCCACTAAAACATTAACCTCCTCGGGTGCCATAAACCTGACTTAAATGAGGAAGTATGTTGAGGCAGACAGAAGAGAGAAAGTAAGCTGTGGGAAGCTCACAATAAACTATTCTGGACAATCTAAGCATAATTACAGCAGCAATAGATATTTTTACTAAGTGACAAGAATTAACCCATTACACGCATAGGAAATCAGAACCAGAACATGCCTCATTTCCTTACACACATCCTGTAAGGCAGAAATGAGGATGTGTAACTTCTGCCAGGACTGTATTGTGAGTGTGTTTGATTGCTAGGAGGGATATGGAGTTTATACCTGTTCTGAATGCAGAGTATAGTTTCAGGAGCAGCAGTTCCCCAAAAGAGCTTGCTGGTGTTGTGTGTGTTTAGTTTCAGGAGCATCCTGCACTGCAGAGGAACCTGAAACTGTGTAACTACTTATAAATGTCACTCTCGGTGAGACACTGACAAATTAGGCTACTGCAATGTTTCACTATTTTTAGTTAATTTCAGACACAGTCAGCCTCTGTAACCAGTTGTGTTAATTATTAATTACTGAACTCCTTTTTCTGAGTCAGATAATCACGCAATGCTACTAGACTTTTAGTGGCAGTGGAGTGGACAATGATTCAGACAGATACAGTATAACACTCAATCTGGCCTATTCACTAAACAGTAATAAAATCAGGGCATTGCCAATCACATTCTTTGTTCTTCACAGGGATTCTCTGCATGCTGACTGGGCTTCTCTGCATTCTGGCTGGCTTTCTCTACATTCTTACTGGATGCTCATGCAGCTTGACTCGCCTTCCAAAATCAATACTCGCCTGTTTGACCACTGGACATCGTTGAAAATATTTTTTTAACATATTTTTATATATTTGCCCAATCTAGTGACTTTAACAATGTTGCAATTCATATGTTACTATATACAGGGATGTGGTGGAATACATTACACATGGTAATCAGTATTAGCTCTATAATTTTTCCATGCATACTGTAGGTACAACTACTCTAGAAAGATATGTATGTTATATTTAAAGTAACTGCACAGTACTATCTTATCTTCCTAAATACATACTACAATCAACAAAATGCAATGGACTTATTCTGGAATTGAACTGCTTTGTGGACTGTTCTGTGGACAATTGTTCATAATAGTGGCAATCTATCCAATTAATGTTTATCAGGTATATGCGCCGGGGATTGCATTTTGTTGATTATAGTACATCTTTTTAACAAGTTCCTAGAGAGACTTGTGTATGAGGTCCCCTTGGCAGCTCCACCCAGCAGATGATCCCCATATTAGGTGGGTATTTATTCACAGTACAGTGTACAGTGCACTCACACATTAGCACTAGTCACGTTTTTAGTTTTTTTTTTTTTGTGTAACTTTTTTGGTCTAGTACTTTTCTTTATGTTTTTTAGTTCGGTATTGTTGTTAGTTTCTCCCTAAATACATGTTTTTTTTTTTTTTTAAATACCACTGCAAGTGTACGAGGTGCGTAATTGGAAGTTGTGTAGAATATAAAGGTGATTGTTGTTTGCAGTCTTTTGTTTTAAGTGAATTTTATTGTTTCAAAAGGTTCTTACCATATGGTGCAACAGATTTTTCATCTCCTTTAAAGTGATCTTAGAGTGAACCCTATAAAAGCCACGGAACATTACAAATATGTGTATAAAACCATATTAATAACATGTTATTTGTACTGTTAAGTGCTTGTCCAGTTTAATAGCCTCCCTCTGACCATCAACAGATATTCACTGTGTTATCTGATGGACAGATACTAAAATTGCAATTGAAAAAAAAAAAAAACACCTAACCACAGGATGTCACTTTGTATACTTCATGCGGCTTACTGTGCCTAAGCTGCAGTAAATCAAGACTTCCTGTGGGAAGTTCATCTACTATATCCCTGTGGGATCGAAATGTTGGAGATATGTGCTATTTGTTTAATACATAATACTGCTTCAAACTGTCTGAGTGCTGTCGCCTCTTTGCCGCTTCATGGTAATGTATGCTTTATATATATATATATATATATATATATATATATATATATATATATATACAAATATAGCTGTATGCTCATCTGCATGTCTTAGGCAGGTCTGCAACCCTGCCTTTCCCCATTATCACCCAACATACAGCACTTCCACTGCAGCAAGGGATTCTGGGAAATGACATGCAAATGAGCACACAGTGTCACTTTTTGCCTCAATAACCATTTTTAACATGGTTCCCTATAGGCTTAAGCTTGCTGCATGGTCACAGCTTTGAGCACAGCCAGGGTTAAGGTGCATACCCAGAAAACCACCCACAGACAGCTGTTTCGACCTTAATGGGTCTCATCAGTGTGGGGTTGATTTTACTGGGAATGCAAAAGAGGCTATGGGATAGGCTAAACCATAATACTGAGTTAAGTTATGGTGAGTAAAAAAAGTGACAAAAATATATATATATATATATATATATATATATATATATATATATATATATATATATATATGTGCACGGCCCTGAGGAAGGTCACGTTTTGATGACCGAAACGTTGGATGCAGTGCCATGTATTGCTTATGAATACAGTGCTTTTGTACTTCCCTGGCTGTGTGCTGTCTCTGATTCCGGACCTACATCTGGTAATATTCTCTGTTTATATATATATATATATATATATGGAAACACAAAAGAAAAAGATACCTCTGAAATAGCACTCAGACAAATAATTGCAAAAATATAAAGGGTACTTTAATTAAATTCAAAAGATAACAGAAAAACAAACAGCTGACCAATGAACCCGCCTGACTATAATAGATTAGTGGACAAAAGAAAATAACAAAAGTTAATGTATACAAAACCCAATAAAAATAAAAGAAAAGTTGATGCCCCAAAGAATAGACCTAACTCACTGAAGGAAAAAGTAATTTCCTGCAGTGAAATAAATCAGACCGGCCGGTCCCAAGGAATATTGCTAACTGAAGGACATCATACAAAAAGGTCAAAGATACAAACTAACAAAAGCATACAATCAAAGAAAACCATGGTGCTGAATTGATGACAGTTGAAGTGTTAAAAAAACACTATAGTAAGCTGGTTGCAGTACAGATGAGATTAATAAAAAAGCATACATATACAAAACTTCATTTAGTAACCCAAATACATAAAAATACAAATAAGATGGGGAAACAAATGAGAGGTAAATAATCTGAGATACTCAGCTCCTGGAAAACTGAAGTACTGCAACCATCAAACAGCACAGCAAAGTCCACTATTAATGTCCAAGGATATAGGACATAGATGAAGGTTCAAAATAGAACATAGGCAGGCAGGGTCAGCAGCAGCAGAAATTAAAATTAGCCCACTAACGCGTTTCGCCCGCAAAGGCTTCCTCACGAGTGGTGCTAAGGCTATGTCTCAAGAGCGTTTAAATAGGCAGGAGATTAACTCAAAATTCGCGCCAAAAAACAGTTGATTACAGATGTATTCACTTGCCTCATCAATTCTAATTCCCCGGTATTATTACAGCACTCAGCAGCCGCATATAATCCCGCGAGACTTCAAACCGTGCATTGCACATGCACAGTGGACATATAATGGTTGCGCCCGCCATCTTGTTTGTGGGCTGTGGCTTTATTTTGCCCATAATGACTTCACAGTCTCGCGAGAAGAGCGCGGCTCGCACATGCGCAGATACTTTAGTGGTTGATAGTATGGTACATGCGCATCTGCATCATTACTCCAACGGCCGCCATCTTTATTATGGGCATAGTCCCGTTTTTGCCCTGAAATTCGAGGCATACGCCTGGAAGTAAGCTGCAGATATTTACATACATGCAGTTGCATTCCATGTGTTACAGGGAAAGTTGACACTGCCCTTTATAAGGGTATAATCATACAGGTTTAAACATTTTTGGCAGATTCAAAGCTTTGTGCAAATGCAACAGCTGGATCCAAAACCCAGACAGCTCATAATATGATTTGCACACTGTAATTACAGCGGCCAAAAGACCCGCTTGATAGTAGTAGCAGCATCTCTCATTGCTTATAGTGTCTTTAGAATCTTGTCCTGCTAAGGGTCAGATGAAGGCAAAAATGGATGCATCAGTAAGGCGAAAGTCCATCTTTTTAGAAATATCCAATATGAACAGCTAGTATATTCGTGGATTCGTTTGTCTACATTGACGGAAGGGGGTACCACATCAAAACAGAATGAAGTGTTCCAATCAGCTACACCTTATAACCAGCAGAAGGATAGAATATATGCTGATCTATGATTGTAGGAGAAAAGATAAAGACGTTAGAACATCACAACCAAAACATGTTATTTCCCATTTTGAGTGATCACTGGCACTGCAACTAGGAGACACCAAAACAAAATGTGTTTAAACAGAAATATCTGATTATATGACTAAAAAGGAGGGCTGAGTGAAGGGAAAGACTGACATTATTGTTAATAAATTAAGCCTAAAAAACAATAACAACCTAATTCCCATAAACCAGAAAACCCCATTAAAATTAGAAAAAAGATATATATTCAGAATACAACTGTCACTACCAGATTCCCATATAACCGCTGCAGTAACACCTATAACCACAGAAACAAGGTAATATTATCACATACAGTAATGCAAAAACAGTAAATCATAAACCGGAGTAATATCATAGGAACATTGAAAAACCCAAGTAGTCATTAAGACCACTCGGGATCATTGATCCCAATGTCACAATCCATCTGCATTCGTGTTGCAACAGAGTTCTCTCAAGGTCACCCCCCCGTATCCCCAGGGTGACCCGCTCTATTGCGAATGCAGATAGTAGTGAGTTGTTAGATTCATGTTCATGCAAAAAGTGTTTTGCAACCATAGTAATCTTTTTAAATGAATCTAAATCCTTCTTTGCATTTTTAATGTTTCTACTATGCTCCATGATCCTGAAGCGTACTTCCCTGGTAGTCATACCAACGTATGTTTTATTACAGGGACACATTAGGCAGTAAATGACTCCCTTTGATTTACAATTCAGGAATTGTTTGATATTGAATTCATTGTTCCCTTTGCTATCCTTAAAGGTGGATGTTTGTTTCACAAATTTGCAGGCTGAACAGCCACCACACTTAAAAAAACCCTTTTTGTCAAATGTAGACAAAAAAGTTGTAGAGCTGGGTATAGTGTAGTGGCTGTGAACCAATTTGTCTCTCAAATTTGGCGATCTTCTGCTGGTAAGTTCCACTTTGGGGCCCAATTTCTCTTTCAAATCCGAATCGATCATCAAAATAGGCCAGTGTTTTTGGAGGATTTCCCGCACCTGATTCCACTGTTGGTTGTATGTACCTATGAATCTTATTTTGTTGGAATCTGATGGTTTGAATTTGGGTTTCAAAAGTGAAACCCGGCTCATACATTGGCTGCGCTCATATCCTTTCTTAATTAGTCTTTTACAGTAACCTCGAGTATGGAATCTCTGTTTCATTTCCAACGCTCGTGATTCAAATGTGAGGGGATCAGAGCAATTACGCTTAAGGCGAATAAATTCGCCCGTCGGGACTCCAGCAATTTGGTGAGAGGGATGAGAACTGGAGGCATGCAAGATAGCGTTAGTGGCAGTCTCCTTCCTAAAAATATCAGTGCTGAGGTGCCCATTACTCTCAATCTTAATACTGAGATCTAAAAAGTCGACTGAGGTATGACTGAATTTAGCTGTTAACTTGATATTGAGACTGTTGTGATTGAGTACAGCGACAAATTCCTGAAAATCCTCCGCACTGCCCTGCCAGAGGATCAGAACATCATCGATGTATCTCAACCACAAAAGTACTCGATCCGTCATGGCACTGTTGGCCTCGGAGAACACCACTTCTCTCTCCCACCAACCCAAAAATAAATTTGCATATGAGGGTGCGCACGCTGCCCCCATTGCTGTCCCCCTAAGCTGCAAATAGAACTTATTTTTAAAAAGAAAATAATTATGTGTCAAAGTAAATGATAATAACTGCAGCAGAAATTCTATCAGTGGTTTTGTAAGTGATGTCATTCCTAGAAATTTATAAGAGGCTTCTAATCCATCCTTATGATTAATCGAGGTATATAGTGACTCAACATCACAAGTTGCCAAGAGTACACCTTCATCTACAACCATTTCGTCCAGTCTTGATAACACATCCATAGTATCACGTAAGAATGTAGGCAGAGTCTCAACTATGGGATAAAGAAAGGTATCTATGAAGCGACTGATGGGTTCGCTCATGCCACCAATCCCTGCTACAATTGGCCTCCCAGGTGGATTTTGGGAATCTTTGTGAACCTTTGGTAGCATGTATAGGGTAGGTGATACTGGAAATTTGGTCTTCAGGCCTTGACAAATAGAGGTTGTGATTGTACCCTGTGAACAAGCATTCTCCAGAAGACAATCCAACTCCAATTTGAATTTCTCCGTTGGATCACAGGAGAGTGAGGAATAACACTTTATATCCCTCAACTGTCTGAAGACCTCCTTTTCATATAATGTTTTTGGCCAGATCACCACATTGCCACCTTTGTCTGCAGGTTTGATTTCTACATTGGACATGCCACATAGATCTTGAAGGGCTTTCCATTGAGTACTAGTTAAGTTGCTTGATCCTATCTTTTTGGGTAAGCTAAGGATATCCTCTGTAACAAGGTTAGCAAAAATCTCTATACACGAGTTTGTTTGGATAGGAGGACAAAAGGTAGACTTTGGCTTAAAGTTAGACACCAAGCTCAACTCATTACCTGTCCCAATATTTGGTACTAATGGAGTAACCAAATCCTGTATTAATTCATATTCCTGTGTATTGAGAACCTCGGCATTATCCTGACTGCTATTCTCATTGCCTAAAGCTTTAGAAAAGTGTTTTGTAAGGAGCAACTTGCGACAAAAAAGATTCAGATCTTTAATCCAATCAAACTTATTGATATGGTATGTGGGAGAAAATGATAGACCCTTCCTAAGAACGAATGATTGGTCTTCCGTAAGAACAACATCAGAAAGATTAATAATAGTAAGCTCTTCACTCACCAATTGGCATGATTGCCCCTTTTCTTTTTGCCTCTGTAGCCATATCGAATCCTGTCTCTTAGCTGACGACTTCCCACGTCTTGTCTTCCTTGTGCTTGATCTTGACCGTGGCCTTGTCCTAAAAAAGAGGAAGCAGGAACAGCATCGCCTTCCACTGACTGCCTGGATTCATAATCCGACGAGTCTATATCTGTTGATGGCGCACCAGATATAGCAGATGGATTGGTTGCACTTCGTGGTCTCGATTTCTTCGCTATCCTCTTGCCTTGTTGCCAATTGTACACTTTGTCTGTTTGATAATCAATAGAGTCACGGTTAAACTTTACTTTTTTAATATCCGTGATTTCAGTCTCGTATTTGACAATATCTTCCTCTATTATTTTCACAAATTGTAAATCATTGGGCTCAAGATTTTTTTGTATCTCCTCTATTTCTAGAGAAACCTCTTTAAAAGTGCTGGAGTCATGTTCAATTAGAATGGACATCAATTCAAATGAACATTGATTAAGTACTCCCTCCCATCTGACTTTATGGTTTGGGTCACTAAATTGAAAGGCAGGAAAGGTCTTAATCCTTAGACCCCTAGGTATCAGTTTGTGATCTAAATACCTCTCTAAGGCAGTTTTATTCCACCAGACTCTTGCTCGTTTACGCATCAAAGCATTAAGGAGCTTAATGTTATCCTTTCCTACAGTCGTTGCTAATGTAGATGCCTGGATATGGCTGACATCAGCCATAAAGAATATTTCATCTGCATTTTTCAAACGCTCTTGCTCTCTAGCATTAAAATCCATTATCTATGTTCAACAAAAGTAAACCCTATGCAAATAAATATATATTGGTGGAGCAGGTATTCTAAAGAACACTGAGAGACAGCAATTAGATATAACAAAGACACAAAAATGAATACCGCATCACTTCCAAAAAATTAATGCAAAGTCTAAATAACCTACTTAAATCAGGAAAAATATACCTGAAATAATTATAACAGATAGAAAAAATAAACTGTAGGTGGTGCTTGAGGAAAAGTTAAATATGGAAACACAAAAGAAAAAGATACCTCTGAAATAGCACTCAGACAAATAATTGCAAAAATATAAAGGGTACTTTAATTAAATTCAAAAGATAACAGAAAAACAAACAGCTGACCAATGAACCCGCCTGACTATAATAGATTAGTGGACAAAAGAAAATAACAAAAGTTAATGTATACAAAACCCAATAAAAATAAAAGAAAAGTTGATGCCCCAAAGAATAGACCTAACTCACTGAAGGAAAAAGTAATTTCCTGCAGTGAAATAAATCAGACCGGCCGGTCCCAAGGAATATTGCTAACTGAAGGACATCATACAAAAAGGTCAAAGATACAAACTAACAAAAGCATACAATCAAAGAAAACCATGGTGCTGAATTGATGACAGTTGAAGTGTTAAAAAAACACTATAGTAAGCTGGTTGCAGTACAGATGAGATTAATAAAAAAGCATACATATACAAAACTTCATTTAGTAACCCAAATACATAAAAATACAAATAAGATGGGGAAACAAATGAGAGGTAAATAATCTGAGATACTCAGCTCCTGGAAAACTGAAGTACTGCAACCATCAAACAGCACAGCAAAGTCCACTATTAATGTCCAAGGATATAGGACATAGATGAAGGTTCAAAATAGAACATAGGCAGGCAGGGTCAGCAGCAGCAGAAATTAAAATTAGCCCACTAACGCGTTTCGCCCGCAAAGGCTTCCTCACGAGTGGTGCTAAGGCTATGTCTCAAGAGCGTTTATATATATATATATATATAAAAGCATACATTACAAATCATACATTAGAGTCCAAACTGATATATATATATATATATATATATATATATATATATATATATATATATATATATATATATATATATATACTAATTAAGAATAGTTTCTCACTAATGTTTAAAGTCCTTTTTAAGGTGGTAAATATAAAAAAAAATTTATTGGATCTGCGATTATTCGAACTTGGGGATAAATGCCATATTTGTGGCGAATTCGAATTTTAGTGAATAATTCACCAAATACAATAGATCCAATAGATATCTTTAAGATAAGGTTGTACATGTTTTTAGAAAGAAAATGTATAAAGGGGTAAGCCTAGGAAGAATGTTGATCTAGGGAGATATCTGATCAATTATCATTACTATAGTCAAGAAGGAATTTATTTTCTCGTTATGAAGCATATTTGGCAACTGTTTTACATGCTTTTTGCTTTCCTTCCTCAGGATAAATATATAAAAATAACTATAAACATAAAATGTAATCTGATTACTTTTTATTAAAAGTTGACTTACTGTAAATAGCAGACATATGTCTTTATTTTAACTTCATCTACTATGTACCCCTCGACCTCCAGAAGTCACCTTACGGCCCACTCAACTAAATGGGACATAAGTGGAAGGATGCATTTAAACACTTAGTAAATATGGCCCATAGTGTAATTTTAATGTTCCACTCTCATATTGTTATGCAAACACTTCCTATTGCTTAAGGCATGTTTGCTAAAATGTAATATTTATATTTTCTCCACAGCTGGGTATTTAAAAAAAATACAGATTTTGTGTTATTGCACACATCATGCTTGATATCCCTTTTGTGCATTTCTTAGAACTCTGTCTTGGAGTAATGTTGGCATAGCAACACTTTCGACTTTATACTGTACTTGTCTTGTTATTGGTTGAAATAATGTTTAATGACTTATCTAAAAAATGCAAACCTTTGAATACAATAACAAATGGACTTATCAGCTTTATTACATTAAGATAAAAGAGGTATGTTTATCTAGGAACAAAGACTTAAGCAAATACCTTTTGTATGTGATAATGCATGTTGTAAGCATAATTTGAGTACTATTTATAGAAATATGAAGAGGGAATTTAGCAAAATGTTTTTGACAAGATTTATACTGGCATTATGGGTAATTATTATACTACAGTATTTGAATAGTTGTATAAAAAGCGTCTATTTTTCAACGGCTTGTATGTGATTGACTGGCAAATTATCAAACCCAATGCAGCTGTAAGTAAAAAAATAAACAGTGCACTACATTTTTTTTTTTTACTTGAACATTGTCAAAGATATTAAGCAAGTTCTGAAGGAAAAACAGTCCTCTAAATACTCAGGGGAAAATATAAAATGTATGTGGAATTCATTAACTTAAGAAATAAAAAATTATGGCTATTAAAATTGGTAATACATGTAGCAGGGTTCCCCTGGTGCCCCCTTACCTAGGTTCCATTGCGGGGATCCCCTCGCTGTGCCAGGGAGCTGCGGGGGCGAGCGCGTCACCTTGGGCTCCCAGTGGCATTTGCAGCTCAGCTCTGACATGTTTAATGCATTCGCACATGCTCAGGAGTTCGCGCTTGCGCAGTATAACCCCAGGCGTTACGGCGGCCATATTGGGGTTGGCACAAGTGTTCGCGCATGAGCAGGAGCATGCGCAGGAGTTCGCGCGTCAGCGGCGGCCTTTACAGATAGAGCCTGCGCAGAGTAGAGCAGCGGCGGCCATTGCAAGCTCGTGCATGCTCAGTGCAGATTACGCACGCGGCCCCAATGATAGAAGGCTCTATGGGGAACTGCAACCCCCAGCAGCCCCTAGAGCTGCTAACCATGTGACGCCGAGGGTCCAATGGAAGAGCCAGATTCTCCTGCTGCAGAAGGATATATTTCGCTCGCAGGGAAGAGGAAGTCAGTAGGAGCTGGGACACAGACAGGGGAGGGTGTAGTTGCAGGGAGGCATGTAGCCTGTCAACGCCATTTAACTGCAACTTAAAGCATATGATAATGGCATTCGTGGAAGTCAAAGGAGAGGATACGGAAGCTCATTTGCAGCATCTCCTGTTTGCCTACCAAATGGTGGCACAGGAGTCTAATGGTTTCTCATCCTTTGAGCTTCTATATGGAGATGGGTGCGTGGACTGCTCAACCTATTCCGTAACGAATAGGAGGGGGAGACCATCATGACTGATGCCTCTGTGGTAAGGTAAGTGGTGGAGCTCAGGGAGTAGTTGCAGGATTTCATGAGGTTGGCAGAGATAACCTCAGGGTGGCTAAGGCCAAGTAAAAGCATTGGTATGACCGGAACACCCATAGCTGAGGTTCATTCCTGAGCAGCAGATCCTCATTCTGAAGCCCACTCCCCAGAATAAGCTCTTGGTTTCCTGGTCTGGTCCATTCCCAGTTATCTGACATGTAAACATACAAATGTATGTGGTTGATCTGAACGAAGATCACACTAGGCAGCAGACCTACCACATTAATATGCTAAAGGCCGTTTGAAGTCCACTACTCTGACTGATCTCCTTGGGAAAGCCATGCAGGGAGAATCTGCGGATCAGGTGGGGATCAGAGCCCCACTCCCTGCTCCCAAACAGGCACAAGCGAGAAATGCTAGGTAGGTACTGTGATGGTAGGGGCAGCCTGGCAATGTACTTTATATAAAAGGTTATGTCTGCTAGTTGTTCCTATTCATCAAGATTGTGACCAAATGCCTTGGCTTCAATAGCCACCTTTTAAACCACACGATGGATGCCATCCTAGGCATATTGTGTAACCTGAGGGTAGCAATCTGGTGCAAGTTACTGTATGATGTTTGCATTTTTTATTGGGTATCTGTAAATGCTGTGTGTATTTCTTTTTTTTTGTAACTTAATTTTATTGGTTTATAATAGTATACAGTACAATACATTACACGATACATTATGTCATGGTGATTCTCCTTGTAACCGGAAATATAACTCTACTAATATCAGTGGAATAGAACTTCAACTTGTGGTCAGACTGGTGAGCCTAAAGGGGTATCAAGACATGGCTTGCAGTCAGAGTCCATATTACGGTGTCATACCCCCCTTCTAATCGGGGGGGATCAGGTGTACATTCTCTGTCCCCTAGTCAATAACTTCCCAATCGGCTAACCGTCTGACACCCTACTCATCCAGACGACGTATACATAGACAGATAGACAACTACATGGGTAGACAAACAAATGTGGAGACCGACAAACAATCAACCATACGGACGGACAAACCGGTAGACAAACATTGAACCAAGAGGAAGAGAAAAAAAAAAAAAGGGGGGGGGGGGGGAAGAGGGGGTTGGAAGTATGGGGGTAGGGGTGGGTGTTAGTGATCGTGAGTGTGTCTTAGAGTTGTTACGCGGCCTCTCTAGGTGTGTTGCCTGGCTGGAATGTGGTCATCCGATGCAGAGCATGGATGTAGTACACCTCTCCCAAGGAGAACGGACCTGAAAACTATCATAGCCAGATTGATGTCCTTTCTATCCCCGGGATATCTGTCTGTGCCAACCAAGGCGTCCAGACTTTTAGATAATTGTCGCCAGTGTCGTTAACCAGACTCGTTAACTTTTCCATCTGGCAGATAAACCAAATACGATTCCGAATTTTTGGGATGGTTGGTATGTCTGAGCTTTTCCATAGTGCTGCGATCTCACACCGCGTTGCAATTGCAAAGTGAGCAATAAGTTTATTGTGAGCTTTAGAGAGACCCGCTAGTGGTCTGTTCAAGAGAAACAGCCACGGGTCTGGGGGAATAGTGAGATCAAACAGTCTCTGTATCCAAAGTCTAATTGTCTCCCAAAATGAGGAGATCCGCGGGCAAGACCACAGCATATGTAGCAGGTCTGCTGATCCTCCACATTGGCGTGGGCACAGCGGGGAGGATCCCGGCACGAACCTTGATAATTTTAGTGGGGTAAGGTACCATCGCATCAGGACCTTATATGCGTTCTCCTTGAGGGTGGTACATATGGAACACTTTGCTGTGGCTAGAAAAATAGCACTCCAGTCCTCGTCTTCCAGACATTCCCCGATGTCTGCTTCCCATCGTGATCTAAATGAGGGTATCTCATGGGCTTGTTCACTAGAACTGATCACCTCGCTGTATAGCCGCGAGGTAAGTCCCTTTGTGTCGGTCTCTGCCAGACAGAGCTTTTCGAAGGATGTCAATGGTGGGTACGGGGCAAATTTGTTGTAGAACGCCCTGATCTGGAGGTATCTAAAGAATTCTGAGTGGGGGATCTCTTTTTCTAATCTGACATGATCAAACGTCTTAATTTTTCTGTCATGGCCTTCCAGATCTTTAAATCTGATTATAACCTTTCTTTTTCCAAATTGATATATTGCCTACCGATAGGCCTGGCACGAACTCGGAATTGTTCCACAGGGGTGACATCATAGAGCGTGTCGTTGTGAGGGAATGTTTAAATTTTGCGGCCTCCCAGATTGACAATGAGTTGGTCATTGAGGATAGCGGCGTATTAGCGCCTTTTCGCACTGTTTTGGGGAGCCAGATTAGATTACTTAATTCTATAGGTTCACATGCTGCGCTCTCTAATTCGACCCATCTCTTGGATCTCGGGTCCGACTGCCATTGTATAATTTGGCTCAACTGTGCCGCTTTGTAATATGATAACAGGCAGGGTACCGCTAGGCCCCCAGCCAAGACCGGCCTTTTCATATTGATTTTGTTGACTCTTGGTTTTTTACCTCCCCATATAAACTTGGAGATGTCGGATTGAAGTGAGTGCAGGTCCTTCAATCTGAGTGGCACTGAGAGAGTTTGGAAGAGATATAAGATACGGGGGAGTAAGTTCATTTTAACACTATGGATTCTTCCTATCCAGGAGATCCTTTTAGATGTCCACTTTTGTAGGTCTGATTTTAGGGTCCGGATTAGGTTGGGGTAATTTGCGTCGTATATTTCTTTGACGTTTCTGGTGATGTGGACACCCAGATATTTTATAGATTTGTGTTGCCAGTGAAATTTAAAGTTTAGTTTTAATAATTTTTCTATGTGTCTGGGGAGATTGACATTGAGAGCCTCAGATTTGGACTGATTGATTTTGAAGCCGGAAATTTTAGAAAACCGGTTCAGCAGGTCAAATAGGTTCGGTAGTGAGGTGAGGGGTTTAGTGATCATCAAGAGGATGTCATCTGCGTACAGGGCCGCTTTATGGGTTTGGGAGTATGCGTTTAACCCTGAGATGTCAGGGTTTCCTCTGATTTGCGCCGCCAGTGGTTCGATACAGAGGGCGAATAGGAGGGGTGATAATGGGCAACCCTGTCTCGTACCACTCTTAATTTGGAAGGGCCGAGAGGGGTAGCCTTGATGCACAACCCTGGCGGTGGGGTTAGAGTACAGCGATAAAATCGCGTCACTCACCCGATCTCCAAAGCCAAATGCCGCAAGCGTCTCCTTCAGGTAGGGCCAGTCTATCCTATCGAAAGCCTTTTCGGCGTCCAGACTTAACAACATACTTTGAGCAGTGTCATTAGTGGCCAAATCTATCAGATCTATAAATCGACGGGTATTATCTGCGGCTTGTCTGCCCTTGATAAATCCGACCTGATCTGGATGTATAAGTCTGGGTAGGATAAGACATATTCTATTGGCCAGCAACTTAGCATACAGCTTGATATCCGTATTGATTAGTGATATGGGCCTATAACTTTTACAATCTAGTGGGTCTTTCCCTGGCTTAGGAATGATTGATATAGACGCCTGTAACATCTCTTTGGGGATGGGCGCTCCCGCTAAAATAGCGTTGAATACTTGGAGCAACCGTGGGGCAAGCAACTTGATAAATTTCTTGTAGTATAACCCTGAGAAGCCATCTGGCCCCGGTGCCTTTGAAGGTTTAAGTTCCGTAATGGCCTGTGTCAACTCCTCATGTGTGAAGTCGGCATTTAGGCCGGCTTTGTCTGATTCTGTCAATCTCACCAGATTGGAGCTAGCCAGGAAATCTCTTAGCTTACTGCTCGTGTTAGGATTGTGTGCCACTATCTCACCATTATAGAGCGTCTCATAGAAGGAGCCAAATTCATCTACTATCTTTTGGGGGTTGGAAGTAGGGGTACCAGATTTTAAGCGTAAAGCTTGGATGTTGTATTTATATTGCCTGTCTTTCAGCATGCGGGCCAGCATCGTATCCGGCCTGTTTGCTTTTTCGTAAAATTTCCTCTTTGACCAACTCAATGAATTATCAGCCCTGGAGGTCAATATCATGTTTAATTCAATTTTAGTGTCTTTTACCTCTTGTAAGGTTTGCGGATCTAGTTTCTTTTTATGCTTGGTGGAGAGAGCTTGTAATTTAGTTTGGAGCGTGACAATTTTTGCCTCTCTCTCTTTTTTTCGTCTAGCTGTGATATTTATGAGGGTACCTCGGAGAGTCGCTTTATGCGCCTCCCAGAGGACCAGATGTGAGGAGACAGAGCCGGCATTTACCCTGAAAAACTGGTCTATCTCATTACCCACAGTATCACAGATCTCTGGAATTTTTAGAATGGATTCATTTAGCTTCCAGTTCGTTCCTGGTCTACCTGTTTGAATATTGTTGCACCGGAGCTCTATGGGTGCGTGGTCAGACCATGAAATATCATGGATCTCCGCTTGGGTGACCTTGGGGACCAGGTGGCAGGACACAGCGAAGTAATCGATCCTACTGTATGAGCTATGTGGGTGCGAGAAGAATGTGTAATTTCTATCTGCTGTATGTAGCTCTCTCCATATGTCTATTAGTTGGTTACATTTGAGACCTCTGCGTAGGGATATACCTGCTCCTTTATTGTGTAGGGTAACTCCACGTGATCTGTCCATGTGAGGTTGTAGGACCATATTAAAGTCTCCTGCTAAGACCACGCTTCCCTGCGCAACCAAGTTTAGGGTTCTAAAGAATTTTTCGAAGAAGATTGCACTCTTTTCGCAGGGGGCATATATACAAGCGATTGTGATCTTCTGTCCCCTAATAGTTCCAACTATTATAATATACCTGCCATCTTTATCCCGTTTGGTTATAAGGCCTTCGAAAGGAATGCTATTACGGAATAGGATGGCAACTCCACGCTTTTTGACTTCAGCAGAGGCCGAAAAAACCTGGGAGAAGTCTTTATCAAGGTATTTGGGGGTATTGGTTTTGCTGAAATGTGTCTCCTGTAGGAGCAACACATCTGCATGTTTTCTTTTATAATCTGTGAAGGCTAGCTTGCGTTTAGTGGGGTTGTTAAAGCCCTGCACATTGTGAGATATAAAAGTCAACGCCATTTATTGCTGTGTGTGGCTACGCGCATCACTATGTTGCTTGACTTACCCGTGAAATCCATGTGTTGGGCCGGACGTTCACTTCCTTCAGGACGCATATTCGAAGGTACGTATTTGAGGGTAGGGTAAGGAGGGAGTGGGAGGCAGCGGGGAGGGAGGGGGAGGGGAGGGGAGGGAGGGACTGGGAGGAGCACATGAGGGTCAACACAAAGGGGGTTGGGTTCACGACACAAAACAACAAATACTCTAATGTACAAAAAACAAATAGGAACATGAAGACAAGGGCCCACTCCGGGAGCCCCCGGGGGTGGCCCTTGCGCCCAAGGGATGGGTCCTTTGGCCCAGACTGACGACGGGATCTCCCCTGCCTGCTGGGTCCTGGCTTCCCTGGGACTTGTTTGCGACCCCTATTCTGTAGGGATCGTAGCGGGGGACAAATACACGCCAATCAGGGGACTGTCCTGCCGGCGCATCTCCTTTAAACAGACAACAGTTAAATAACAGTATAACTTATAACTTTAGCAATAAAAAACACTCAATCACATAACATCTACCTACTGAGTTTTTCCCCTAATTCCACCTCTCCCTGCTTCTCCTGTTTTTGCCCTCTATGTGCGTGTAGGTTGTAAGGGTGGTCCTCGTAGCACCAATCTCGATCACTTTTGGTGGTGATGAGCCCAGAGGACCAGCTACCTAGTTTTCATTGTCCTCACATGTGTGAATGCCTACTCTCTATATGGTAGGGTGCCGGACTCTCCCTCTTTAGGTGCCTCTGTGTTTTAATGTGTGGGTGGTGAACGTTTAATGTGCGGGTGGTCTGCATGTATTGTAACCACATAGCGGCATCCAAGATGGCGGAAGGGCCATTAGCGCACATGACGATGATGTTAGTCCTATCTCCCTATGGTGTTCCATGTTCCCCTGTGGGGTTAAGCGGGAGTCAACCACCGATTCCCCAACCCACGGATGGCCCAGACATGCATTTACACCTCCCGTCCCCCGCCCACCAGCCCAATCCCTCAACACTCTAAGGTCCCGCTCCCTCCGTCAGCGCTCCCGCACTGCCGACAGGCGGGGCGCTGACATTCACCGACCGCGATATGCGGTCTGTAGGGAACGGGAGCCGGAGCGGGAGGTGGTCGGGAGCAGGAGGCTTGAGCGGCGGGGGGGGGGCGTGGCCTGAGCGGGGGGACCCGTTATTCTCCCCCTCTTCTCCCTCCATGGGCTCGGGCTGGAGTTGCTGATCCCAAGCAACACACATACTCATTCACACACGCAGGCGTTCATACACATACGCAGGCGCTCATTCACACACGCAAGCGCTTGTTCACACACGCAGGCACTCTTACACACATACATGCAGGCACTCTCACACGCCCCCAGGCACTCTCACACACACACAGGTACTCTCACACACACCCATCCACACACACATAGGCAAGCAGTCACTCATACATATACACATGCACACACACAGACAGAGGCAGGCACTCATGCACACAGGCACACATACACAGGCACTCTCATGCACCCTCACCCAAACACACCCACACCCACATAGGCAAGCAGTCATTCATACCTATACACATACACATGCACACACACAGACAGAGGCAGGCACACACGCACACACACACAGGCATCCAGACACCCAGACACATATACAGATAGGCATCCGCGTTACCTCGCCCCTCCACACTCCCCTCCCCCCCCCCCTCCCGGTCCTCAGCTACACCACGCGACGTGCCGGGACACAGATCTCCTGTATCCCCCAGTGGCCGATGCGTCACCGCGTGCAGTCATCTGCGCAGCCAAAGGGGACCGGGACCGGCTCGGAAGGGCTCCCTTGCTGCGGGTCCCATCTCTTCTTGCGCTCCGGTCCACCCTGACGTCATTATCCCGCCCTCCCTGACGTCACCATACCGCCTCTGTTGTCTCTGGACGTGTCCCATCGCCGGGTGCACTGCCCGGTGTGTCCAGTTGCTGGGTCTCGCCGGTTCGGGGGCATATCTGGGTCCCAGAGGGGGGGTTCGGATGCTGGCATGGTCCTGCTGGCGCCATCTAGGGGTTCGGCTACGTCATCGACCAGTGCCGTTGCCCCTGCGTCCCTCTACGCATGCGTCCTGGTTCTAGTCTCGCGGGAGCCAGTGACGTCACTGAGGCAGCCCGCGAAGAACTGGGTTGCTCCCGCTCGCCTCGGGGTAGGGGCAGGAGAAGATGGCCGCCCCGCGAAAAAAGTGAGTAGATCTGTGGGGGCTAAAAGGTTTCTTGATCCCCGTGGGGGGGTCGATGGGGGCTCCCGGACAAGCACCCCTTGGGTAGGGCCATCTAGAGGATCCTGCTGGGGAGTTTGGGGGAGAATGTAGTTATTTATCGGGGTGGTAGAGCAGAGTTTATGTGGTGCTCGGCGAATCCTCCACAACTCCAGCTGCGGATCGTGAGCTCCCAGCTGCGCGCCATGAGGTTGAGGGGGCGCCATCTTCAGCAGCTTCCAGGTGAGGGGGGCCCAGGACCCTACGAAGGAATCCCTCTCCATCTTCCACATGTTTTAGTGTGTGTGCAACACCGTTTTTCACAACCAGAACTGCACATGGGAACAACCACCTGTAGCGCACCTCTTTGTCCCGGAGCGCTCTGGTTATGGGGGTCATTGCCTTTCTTTTTGCCAGGGTAGCGGGGGACAGATCTTGATATACTTGGAATTTGATGCGTTCAAACTCCACTGTTTTCATCTCTCTGGCGATTCTGCATGTTTGTTCTTTTGTCCGGTAGCAGTGGAAACGCATAACGATGTCTCTGGGGGGGTCTCCCTGCTGCGGTCTTCCTCTGAGTGCCCTATGGCACCTGTCCAGCATTAAGTCCCTTTCTGTCAGATCTGGGAACAGATGCTCCAGCCACTTAGTGGCGAAGTCCTCCGGGTCTGTGACCGATTCTGGCACCCCGCGCAGGCGGACATTGCAGCGTCGATCGTGGTTCTCCCCGTCCTCTATCTTGTCTTCCAGGATTCTGATTTGATCTTTAAGGGTGGACACTTGTGTTTGTGTCTGGGATATGGCGCTGGTGTTCTCTTCTGCCCTAGACTCCAGGGTATCGGTACGCTCCCCCAGGGCATCCACATCTTTCCTTAATGCCCAGAGCTCTGCCTTGAAGAACTTTTGCATGTTGGAGCAAAACTCCTTCATGTCTTTCCTCCGCATCAATGCCATGTCATCCTGCTCCTCTGCGGGGGTGTCCATATCAGGGTCTGCTGCTGGCAGCTGCACAGGGGAATCAGGAGTCCCGGCCTTAGCTGTACCTTTACTTTGAAAATATGTAGATACTGGCTGCGTTTTTCTGCGAACCGCTTTGGTAGAAGCCATCCTTGTAGGTTGATGTATGTTGCGCTTATCTTTAGTAAGGACACGATAGCGTTTTAACTGTTATTTTTCACTATAATGCACCGGGGGGAATGGAGCTCTCACTCTAAGCTGCCATTCACCATCGGGGGGCGTGTCCTCCTGCTGTGTGTATTTCTATGGTAAAAAGTGTGTGCTGGGCCCTTGATAAGTTTAGCAAGGTCACCGCACAATGAAATTAACTGCCTTCCTTGGTATGGAGCCAGATTCTGTGCTCTGGGACCAATGGTGAACTGGGGAAGGATCGGCCCACCTGCTGAGAGGAATTACACTTCATAAGTGGAGACGTTTTGCTGAAGAAGTGTGGAGTCCATCCCTGCAGGAAGTATGGAGCTGACATGAGGATGATTGACCTGGGTCCTAGTTCCATTGGCCTGATTCCAATTGGTCAGTTCCAATTTCCCATACTCCCAAGCAAGCCCTTAGGATCCACTCCCAAGCATGCCCTTAGGATCTGCCTTAGAGTACCGTCATCCTCTCCTTGCCCAGAATGGTTCATCTCGGACGAGCCCTCAATTTCTGATTGATGTCACAAAGACAAGCTCTTTCCTGATTGGTAGGCATTCGTACTACCATGTTTCTTGATGGAAGCGGGGGATCTATATAACTTGATACTGATTAGAGCTCCATAGTTATTCCTGGGTAATGTCAATGTCATGACACTGTTCGTCATTGGTCTCTGGGCCTAGGGACCAGCTGTAAATATGAAAAGGATCAGTGATACCTAGTTACTGGGATAGCCTGTGGTGGACCACTCGTGGAAACATCCTCGGTAAGCTAGCTTCAGCAGCGCCCAGTAGAGATGAGGAAACCTGTCCGAATGCAATCCACAGATTGTTTTACCTAAATCCATTCCACGCACCCCAATCTGACTATGAAATCAGCCTTTTTTTGATCCGCAGATCGAAGGAATCGGCAAAACGGCATTTGATTCCGGTCGAGGTGGAAAATTCACATCTCAAGAGCCCAGCAATTAGTGAGCTAGAAGTTCCCCTGTGTTTCCCCAGTTTGCTGAGGGTAACTGTGTTTCTTTTATTGTGTTGCTACCTGTTGCTCCCTCATTCTGTCTAGTGCTTGCAATAAGTCTGGTCTCCTGTGACAGATACCAGGGCCTGTTTATAAATCAGCCAGACAGGACCTACCTAGTTGATCATCAGGTCAACATAGAGCAGAGTTTTGAGCAGGAGATATAAGAGATGCTGGCCCTAGTGTAATCTCCCATTGCCAAAGTCCCTGGGGGAAAACGAGGATGTAAAATCAAAATAATTAAAGGCGCTCGTATAGAATCAGAAGAATAAATAAACAAAATGTAAATCTGCAGGAGGATTTGAATGCTTGTCAGGCTAAGAGTGAGTTAAGGGAGAAGGGATCTCCTGTTTAAGTACTCAGATTGCAGATGGGATAGAGACGGGGAGACAAGCTAAGACCAAAACATGAGATGACTCCTGTGACTGCTATCTCTAACCATTTTGTGTCTGCTGCTTCTATTCCTCTTAGGCATGTATTATACTAAGAACTGGCTTGTGTGCGGGTGCACATAAGATGTTGCACGTGCACGTGTCGTGCAACGTTTTGCGCCTATAGGCCAAACGGTGACGCGAGTGGGTATGATACGTGGCCATGATGTCAGAAGGGTAGGCCTCACTGTGATTGGCTCACAGTGTCACATGGCACGGCAGCCACCCGAAAATACAAATGTCTTTGTATTTCCATCAGATATGGATGACCAGCGCATCAGAAGCAGATTGAGTCCTTTTCATGAAAGTATAAGTCTCCGCTTGGACCATTCCACTGTATGGGGTATTAATGCAGCATCCCTGGCAGGAGATAAGAGACTAGTACTTAGTGCTCACTAGCACACCAATATAGTGGCTATGCACTAAGCTCCGTTAAGTCATTTTAAGAGTGCAAAGTGCTCTTAGAACGTGATGTTCCGCTGAACACGATTCAGTAAGCCACGCAAACAGGCACTTTGTGTTCTTAAACTGACTTTTTCCTGGAAATTTTTCAAAGTCCAACTTTGCTCGTACGATAACCTGTTTGCATTCAATTCTGCCCTTCTCCTGGATTCACTAAGCTACGCAAACTTATCGTAAGCGAAAGTTGCGTTCAAAAAACATCGCCAGCTCAAAGCAGGTGATAAAAAAGCTGGACTTTGAAAAATGTCTTTGTTTACATTTTTGCGTGCGCAGCACCCATACAACAGGACGGCTGGTGTCCCCGGCTGACCCCGCGGGGGTCCCCGAGGGAGGCCGGGGGTCGCATGGGTGTCCCAGGCTGACCCCGTGGGGTTCCGGGGGTCCCCGGCTCAGCAAGCAGGGGTCCCCGAGGGTGGCCGGGGGTCCCGTGGGTGTTCGGGGTTCCCCGCTGGCATGCGGTAGCAATTGTGTGCCACCCCCAAATTCAACTATCCTTACAAATTAATACAACCCCATAACACATACAGTACAGTATTGTGCAACATTTATATTCTCCACATACTGTATGGATAATACCGCATTTCACCTTTTAACATAAATTAAGCTGTATACAGAAAGTACATTTATTTAGCACTCAGAGGGGTCCAGGGGTGGTCCTCGAAGCTGTCTGGGGGTCCGCGTGAATATATCCGTGTCCCCCGAAGCTGATAATCAATAATTGACATAAAAGGAGAACACATGATTGATGTTAATTTAATATCAATTTAATTACATGTATCTTCCTAACTTGATAGTGTACCAGCAAACGTTAGCAGGGGGTTAATTTAAAGGGCAATACTCCTGTGATCAGAAAACAACCATCTTGACAATAATTCAACCTTCTGACACACCTTTATACAAACAAATCATTACTTCTTGTGATGTAACACCTTCATGACTCAACATGTTACATACAAATGTCAGGATTGAGTTATTATTTTCTCGCAATTAATCATATTGGGTCGCAGCATTTCACTGTGGATTCACGAATGGTGTCTAATTGATTATTACATCACATATAATTATGTGTGTAACACATTTGAATTAAAGTAGAATGAATTTTTGACTGACTACATTTGTTCACAATACTATCCAACACACGTGTCATCATTTACAATCATGTAACTAATTAGTCTGCCTATTTAAACGATATAAGGAGCCACCTACCTTCCAGGGTGAAATGGATGCGGTAAGAAGAAAAGCAAAACAATGCACTGCCAAGGAGCTAGGTGGTGTTAAAAATAAAGTCTATTTATTCAGTGTATCTTCACAGACAGCATAACCCCCAAGGGGTGAAAACAGTACCTCCTACGCGTTTCGGACCAAAACCAGGTGCGCGCCGCCGTGACGTCACGAGTGCGCGCATCTAGTGCTGTGTCTCGGAGTGAACCGATCCCTCAGCAGCAGGCCACGCCTCCCCCCCCCCCCAATGTCAGTCCGGCACTCCCACCATAATGACGACCACAAGGAGGGAAGAGGGAGATCTCCACTGCCAGGGGAGGAGTAGCGAGGGCAGGCAGGGTCACGTCACAGGCATACAGAGCTCCTGTGAATCACTGATCCTCCTTTGTCCGTATCACAAAACCACCCCCCGAGCTGAGTCTTCAGCGCCCGCCACCGCAATGTGCGGGCAGACGCGGCTGTTTTTTTTTTTTTTCGCCGCGTGCCACGCATCACTGAAGCGCGGTTACGCGTGCCAGGGTGAGTGCACGCGTGGCGCGCGTGCCCAGGGTTTCCCAAAGGTGGTGGCGGGGTAAGGGGGGATGTGGGAAACAGAGGGGGACCCGGGGGACCCGGAGAAGCAGGGCAGAGCAGAGGTAGAGGTCGCGAGAGGAGGGGAACGAGGGGAAGGATGCGGGGAAGATCCGGCTGGCGCGCGGCCAAGTTCGGCGCCAGCCCGAAAACAGCCGCGGGACAAGACGGGTAAGTGTGAGACTGAAGCTGGCCGCAGCAGTATATATATAATATAATATTATACTATATAATAGATTATATAATTAAATTACGTTATATTATATATATATATAATACAGTATATACACTATATAATTTGTGTGGACTGCATATCTTATTGTCTGAATAAAATATTTGGTGTATTTTAGCATTACAAATGCCTTCAGGAACGGAACCTTTTATGTAAACAGTGTTCCTATGAGAAAACGTGTTTCGCTTTAAGACGTTTCGCTATCCAACGCCATTTTGAGTAACGCATTGTGTCGGATAACCGAGAACTGCCTGTACTAACGAAGGTTTTGTTTGTCCACATACTATCACTACAAACATGTTATATACAGAATGCTAAACAACATTAACAAGTCAGCATAATGTGACCGAATTTCATTTAAAATGCTGCATTTCCTGACATTTCCATAAGTGACTAACCCAGAATCACCAGACACATAACATTATTATGTAGCCATATGCAAAGTACACTAATTAGGAATATATGTACTGCATTTCTGCACATATAACATATTTATTTAATGTTGAAACTTGATTTTTTTCTTTTCACCGAGGGGCATACACGTAGTGGACTGACATGTAAGGGCTGCGCGCGAATATCTCTGATTTCAGCCACCATTGCACAGCACGTTTCAAAATATTGGCACGTATATCGTTAACTGGATCTTACCTTCTTTCAGAAGTGTGTTCCGGCATATTGTGATCTTCACAGCGCGATCTCTGTTATATTATCAGAAGAAGGCAAAAAGGTAAAAGACATGTTAATTTAGACAAAGAAAAACTTTTTCCTCGTATGGTATGTGCATGCGTCATGAATCGAATGCATATGCCTGTCATTCCGGAATAAGCGATTCACAGTGTATAAACTATTTCCACTATAGTTACCTGCATTATATTGCATTCATATTCGGTGCAGGCATGGAAGGGGTGTATGCGAGGTAGCCGCTGTAGTCAATCAATTCGTTGTTCAGTGTGTTCAGCTGGGTATGGTTGTAGCTTACTCCATAACAGTTTGAATCTTGTGGAATGTACTCAGGCGTATACAGATAGTAACTTTGTGCCATTTCATGTGGTCGAGCAAACTCTGGTTTATGCATGTTATCGTAATCACTTGCTCCGTGATGGTTCTGGTATTGGTTGGCCAACTCCGGTTGAAATTCATAGAAATTCTGCTGAACATTTAAGGCACCGCTGCGGGCACTTCTATCATGGTAATTGTGTCCGACAATTGTCTGTCTTCTGAAATTTCCATTCGCAGACATACGCATACCGGATTCATAAACTGACCAACAGCCACCCCTGTTTCCGATAGGCGGTGGGTTTCGAATAAAAGAAGCATTGGTGGATAAAGTGCGGCGGATTGAATATTTCCATACCTTAGGTTTTGGATGATTTTGATAATAAGGGTAGTTATCTGTAATATATTGATAGATCTGAGAGACAGTAGCTTTTTTCTGTATTCGATTTTCAATGGCGCCATATATTAGATTGGCGTAAGAAAATGGAGGCTTTTCCTTAGAACACATCTCAAACAACACGTTTTCTCAGGGAATGGAGTACAGTAACTAAAACAATACCTTAAATTCATCTTCTTACAAAGTATCCAAACTTTCACTATGTCCAAGGTCATTATACAAAGGAAGAAGTGTCCGTGTATTATTCTCCCACATACAGGTGGTCTGTATATTCCACACTGTGTGCTTGATTCAGTAGCAACATGATTCAGTAGCAAAACTCAGAACACACACAAATTGAATAGAATATTGTTTGTAAAGAACATGTCAAAATGTTCAACTATTATAATGATTATTTAGCGCAGTTAATAATCATTAACTATATATATATATATATATATATATATATATATATATATTTGGCATGGAAGCATCAGCTAGATTATTCACACATGAGAAATCCTATGCTGTTTAGTTCACATGTATGCACGTGAAATATGTTCTCATACACACTTGATTATTGCACATTGTTCAGTATTTTTGGTGAACATTAATGAACGGAAGAAGAAGACGAAGAAGAAGAAGAAGAAGAAGAAGAAGAAGAAGAAGAAGAAATTGCCTAATTTTCTTTTGGCTAATCTTTGTGATGAACGTCTGGTAGGCCTTGCAGTAGGATCATGTGCACGATTTCTTGATCGTTGCCTTGTTCTTGACGTTGGATGCTGGGCCAGTGCCAATGGTTGATCCGGTGCCAGGGGTTAGACCAATGGTTGATCCGGTGCCGGGGGTTGGGCCAATGGTTGATCCGGTGTCGGGGGTTGGGCCAATGGTTGAGCCAGTGCCGGGGGTTGGGCCAATGGTTGATCCGGTGCCGGGGTTGGGCCAATGGTTGAGCCAGTGCTGGGGGTTGGGCCAATGGTTGAGCCAGTGCCAGTGCCAGGATTTAGGCCAGGGGAATAGCCTGTGCCATTGGATCCTGCTGTACCATTGCCTGTGTCTCTGGCTCTCTTTGTGTCTCTGGCTCTCTTTGTGTCTCTGGCTCTCTTTGTGTCTCTGGCTCTCTTTGTGTCTCTGGCTCTCTTTGTGTCTCTGGCTCGGATAGTAGCTCTAGATCGGATAGTAGGTCTAGATTGTATTGTGCCTCTGGCTCGCTTTGTGGCTGGGATTGTGGCTGTGGCTGTGGCGGGGGCTGTGCCTGGACATGTTCCACAACCTGTGCCATACATTTGGCTATGATCGAGAGGCTATTTGCCATGTTGTCCAGTGTCTCCTGTTGTTTAGTCATAATGAGTGTCATGTGTTTCATTTCCTTATATATGTTTTGATTTGTTTTAGCCTGTCTGTCAGCAATATCTTCTTGCTTGGCCAAAAACCTTGCCTCTAGGCTGGTTAAATTCGACAATGCTTCCAAACAAACCTGGTATCCCTGGCCCACTTGAATCTCACCATTGTCATCACTTTCTGGATTTTGTGTATCCTGGAATGCCATAAAATCAAGACCGGAATCTTCTACATCTGGGACAGGAATATGTGGGGGATCAACTAACATCTCATCATCACTTATGACACGTTGTTGTTGTTGTGTTGCTGACTCATCTGAATCCGTGTCCTCAGCAATCACTTTATAATAAAAAACAAAATTTTACAATCAACACAATGACTAAGTAATTCTGTGCTCCTCTTTATTTGCCTGTACATCCAATGTTAATGCACATATTGTTATGCTATTTATTTGATACGTGCATCAGTTTAATTACAAGCATATTTTTCATAAACTGAACAGTGACATGTGTAATGTTGCCATTTCCTGATCACATCATCTAAACAGATGATTGTAGTTTTATGTCTGTCTAAATGCTTGCATTTCTCAGTATTTCATAATGAAATATTGATGTAATAGCATACGACTCATCTGGTGTCGAATGTGAGAGAGATGGCCCAATGTCTCTGTTCCCTCCAATTCCAAAAATATGGCGGGAAGTCATGATTGAATACATCTTTTCCTCGTACGAGTGTAAATTCATTGATGCTGGAGGTCCGCCTCCTGTCCCACATGCGATGCGTCAGGCCAGTGACATCTTCCTCTTCAGTCGATGTTTAATGTCCTCAAATCTTTTCTTACACGTCTCTGGGGTCCTTTTAAAGACGCCTGATGCTGACACAGCTCGGCATATCTCAGCCCACAATTTAGTTTTATGACTGGTTTTAGCTGTGTATATGTAAAAGTGTTAATATACATTTAAGTAGTGATTTAATAATGTATGGTAATATATTACACAGTTTTACAACATGTACATATCATTACAGACACCTATTAGGCTATGTCATGCGCGCATTCGTGACAAATTCAATGTGCCCAATCAGCTGCACACCACCGTTATAGCATATATGTTTATCAGCTCAATGTTACGTTACGCATGTCTTGTATAAACATTTATGGCATTTTTTGTAGCATTTCTGTTAAAACTGGGAGGAATTTACTGTGAGAGAGTCGGTAAGTACCATAGTCCCACTTTGTGGTGACTAGGAGAATGGGCCTGTAGAAGGGTTAAGTGACCACGAAACGTTACGTTTCCCCTGCGTCTCACCGCACACACTTACTTCCCTTTCAGGGATTTGTTTATCATATCCCTCACTTTTTAGTGATGTCACATTCCCCCTTCCCTCACCATCCCTCCCCCTCCTGTAAATTGTATGTGATTAGAGTTTTATGCCACATTGTCAATTAATGTTCTTCACTTATGCTCATTCATATATATCAGCATTTCAAGTATCATTGATTGTTTAGTCATTATGAGTGTGGGGAACACTTTTTATGTTCTATATGTACTTAGGAGACATTAGAGGTCTCTTCATTGTTCCCCAGCACCCACAACTTACCTATGTCAAATATAGTTCATACATTCAATAGTGCGGCCTATACAACATACTTTCTATATTATAATATAATAATTGTTAAAAAATTCTTACATGATAATGATCCATAGAGTTGGTCAAAGGAAAACATGACACCTTCAATAAGGATGTCATTTTCCCTATGGGTAAATCGGGGGTTTCTTAGGCCTTCCGTCTGCGCCTGGCTTGTTGATGGCCCCTCATCACTTCCATCCTCCTCCGCATCACTGTTCTTATGGTGGACAGTGTCCCTCTCTCCATGTCCAGTACTCCCGCTACCCTCACCCACCTGCACTCCCCCACCTGGAGTATCATCACGGGATGTACCTGCCCTGGCAGGACGGACCGTATCTGTACGTCCCACTCTCTCCCACGCTCCCCCACTCCCCGACTCCCACCAGCCACCGCACTTCCTCCACTCCCACGCTCCACCACTCCACCAGCCACCGCACCTCCTCCACTCCCACGCTCCACCACTCCACCAGCCACCGCACCTCCTCCACTCCCACGCTCCACCACTCCACTAGCCACGCACCTCCTCCACTCCCACGCTCCACCACTCCACCAGCCACCGCACCTCCTCCACTCCCATGCTCCACCACTCCACCAGCCACTGCACCTCCTCCACTCCCACGCTCCACCACTCCCCCAGCAACCGCACCACTCCCACATCCACTCACACTCATCCTCTATATTTCACTCAGTCACTCACAAAAAACAAATATAAACCAAAATGACACTGTAACAGGGGAGTAATCCCTGTTCAAGTAATGTGCCTTTAATCTAGCAGTGTGGTGGTTAACTGCTGGTAGTCAATTAATAAACACCACCTGCCTGATCTAGATTGCTTACAAAAGCCTGTCTGTTGAGACAGGAAGTGACTCCTTAGCTATGAATAAGAGCTGACCTTTGGAGAGACAGAGCAGTGTTCTTGAAACTCCCAGGAGAGACTGACCAAGAGAACACAGATCTCTGGAGCTGACCGGTCTTGAACTCTGCACAGCATAGCTGATTACAAGACCCCAAATAAGACTTATAAACCTGGATGCTGATATTTTCTGTGCACGCACGGGTGCGGTTCCAGGAGAGCAGAGAAGCTTACTCTACAGCAAGAAACAGATAAGACTTTCATTATTAAGAGACTACTTATATCTGCTTATTTCATGCTATATGTTTTGGGGCTGCGAGACATGCTTGACTAAGGGAGATGTGAATTAATTGCATAGGATTTCACTAGAAATACTCCCAAGTGAATAGAAGCTTTGTCCCCCCCTCCCCCCTGTGTTTGGATGATTTCCTGATGAAAAGGAAAAGGCACAATAAAGCCTATTATAATTTCACCTTATAAAGTCTCCAATTGTGTAAATCTGTGAACGTCCGTCTACATATGGTGTCTGAAGTGGGATAAGAGGTGTCTTTGAAGTTAAAAAGGACCGGAGATTTTTATGTGAAATTTTTTGTTATGCTTTTTGCCTACAAACAGTCTGAGAAAAAAAAAAAAAAAACCTCATGCAGCAGAGATCAGAGTTAAAGGGATATATACCACTGAAACCACACTGCACTGAAACATACAAAACCACAGATGGACTCTTTGCCCCAATCCCTAGAGGAGAGAGACTGCTGAAGTAGCTAAACCTTATTTTGCCTATCACAAAGTGTAATATGGTCATTGAAATAGGGGTTTTGCCTTCCAGCCATAGTCAGTGTTCAAGAAGTGAGTGAGCCCTTAAAAAGGGATAGGTGTTTGTTGTTTTCAAAAGTTTCGCTGAAGCAGTGAATACAGATGGTGACCCACGAGTGGTACTGATTTTGCAAATAAAGGTTGCCACCCCGCATAGGGCTACCAGCTGTGAGTGGAGTATATGCAGAAAAGTGTGAAAATTGATACAATTTTTAGCAAACAAATGCTGAGTGTAAAATTGCACTATAGGGGAAAAAGTGATTTCTGAACTGTGTAAAAGGTTTTTCAAAACCAATTGCTGAATGTTGAGTCACCCTGCCGGGAATGAAAGAAATAGTCCACTGCAAAGAATGTTTTTTTTCTGCAAGTAAAAAAGTCTGCCTATATATATCTTGGGAGCAAAAACAGACACCCAAAGTGTGAAGTGTGAATGCCATAATACCTAAAGACGAGACTGAAAATGACTGAACTCAGGCAGAAAACCAAATTCTGTTGCTGAAGCGGAGAGATTGGGCCTAGCAAGTAAATGGTGTAAAGCAAATAGTCTTTTTAACCTAGCAACTGCACATCTTGTATACCTGATGAGAGAAAATGCATGCACAGTACTGCCGATATTGTAAAATTTATCCAAGAAAGAAAAATTCTACAGAGATGCCTGTGAGAGCTACAACCTCTACAAGCAAAATATGCCCACCTGTAGGACCACCACAATTGGGGGTTCTAGCAAATACAGTGGCAACAGCTGCAATAGCGCCTCCTGAGGTCAGGTAGAAAATTACACGTGATAGCCTAAAAATGGAGGACAAGATGCAGCGTTCCTGTAATGAACCCTACCCCACAGAAGAGTGGCCCTTCTAGTCCAATAAAGAGGAAGACATCTCTTACGGGGAACCCGAACCGAGTCACACCCACAAAACACCCCAAGAATGGTGGGGGTGCCTGAACTCGGCACGAACAGAAAAGACCGCTCCCTTTGATGACGAATATAATCAGCAGGAGACAGAGCGGGAGCAGTGGATCACCGAATATTTCCGTCAGCAATTACAGTTGCAAGAAAATCCGGGTGGATCCAGTGACGCTGCTAAAATATCAAATGAAGATGGAGACCCCAATATCCCTGAAGGGACGGTGTCATCCAAATCAAAAAGGTGAAAAAAGAAAAAGAAAAGCGGTTCTTCACTTAACGTGGAAGGAACAGACACGTCCGCAGATACTGTGGAGGAAAAGTGGGACTGAGTTGCCCTGCAGCCTAGAGAAAATGGAGAATTCATCCCGCGGTTAACCGAATATCCACAGGGCCCAAGGCAGAAGTCGTGTACCCCAAAGAAGTGTCTGTCCGGTGCAAACAGTGAGGAACCCTCAACTAGTCATCCTAGGGAAGCGGAGCCGAAACCAGTGAGTGACGATCCCTTGACCAGCCCTGAAGACGCCCTGAAAATTGCCAGGTGTGACTGTGATCTTCTTCGAGAACAATTGAAACTTGAGAGAGCAGATAACACAGAGCTACAGAAAAATAACGTGAGGCTACAAAAAGATGTGCTCACAATTTACTCTTTAGCCAGGACAGAATTGGACGATCTCAAGACTGAGCTAGATACTGCAAAGGCTACTATTTCCGCCATGGATGAAAAGCAGAGCCAATCTGATAAAATGATGGCTACGCTAAAGCGGAAGTATGAGGAGGCACTGAAGCAGATGACAGTCTTCCAGCAAGAGGTTCACACTCTTCGTATAGAGCTGAATGCTTCACAACAGGAAGTCAACAGTGTCCGGATAGAAGTGGACGTATCTCAGAAAGAGGTTCAGACACTCCACAGAGCATTTGATGCCTCATATCATGAGACCAACAGCTGCCGCACAGACCTGGAATTTTCCAGAAAGGAACTACACAGTCTCACTGAGGCGCTGTACATTGCTAAAGAAACTATTGGTAATATTGGTACAGATCTCAAAGTCTCTCAGAAGGAGCTTCAGACCCTCAACCTAGAGAAGGAAGTCTCACGCCAGGAGATTGTAATTTTCAAAGCAGATGTGCGTAAATGGAAGGAGGACTGCAAAGAAGCCCTGAAGAATACAGAGACTGAAAAAGGAGAAAATTCAAGATTAAAAAAAGAAAACTTAAAACTGAAAGAAGAAAATTTTCAGTTGACAGAAGAAGTCAAGGAAAAGTTTGAAGCAGAGCACCGACTGCAGAACCAACAGCAAGGTCTGCGTACGCGCCTCAAGAAGGCAGAGGAGAAGCAGCGAACTCTGCAGGATGACAATCTGCAGCCTGTTAAAGAAATTCAAGTGCTGCAGGAACGTCTGATGACCCAGTATGTCCCCGCAAAGCAGCATGAGAAACTGAAGGCTACCCTGAGCATCACCAAAGCAACGCTAAAAGCCAAGCTTAGAACCCAGGTGACGCGGCACAAAAGGGAGCACAAGAAGGTCCAGAAACTAAAACAAGTAACTGTGGCCCAAGCAAAGAAGTTCATAGTGCTTCACAATGCAATAAAAATGTGGAGGCAAGCTCATAGAAAGCAAAGCATGCAGATAAATTCCCTGAGAAGAGACTTGCAAGACGCACTCAAAAACAGGGATCTCTCGCGGATGAGATTACAGTCCTACAAGGACAAGTATTGACCCTGACTAAGTGTCAGTATCCCACAGCCTCAAAAACCCATGAAGACAAGGGTACAGTGAGAGCTGGGAATACCGCTCATCTGAAAGACAAGGTTGCAAAATTTGAACCACCTAAACAAGCACTAGCAAAACCTTCAGCCACCCAGCAGGCAACAAAAGAAGGTACACGTGCTGAACTAAAACCTGAAGAATCCTTAGCTGATGAAGCTGAAAAGATGGGACATTCTCTGGAAGTGGGTGTGGAATTGCAACTTAATCTAAAAGGGGCTGAACTAGCAACCCCATTGAGTGGGAAAAAGGCAGAGCGACAGCTTCAAGAGCGGAAAACTCAAAGGGCTGTTTTTAAATGCTCTGCAACTGCTGCCATACAGTATGCCTACAATAAGACGCGTACCCAACGCGAGGGAAATCTCATGACCGCGCACGTAGAAAAAAGACTATACTTGGAGAAAGTCCTCCTCGAGCGACTGAGGGGTGCGGATCTCAAACACCTTCAGAAGGAGACACGAATAAACTGGAGAAAGGGCTCCAATCCCAACAGGACTGAGGGTTCTCTTCCTCCACCCACTCTCATTCAAGTCACTGAGATATCTAGAATGAGAGTGGAAGGATGGGCTTGGGCCGTGGCAAGCCCGAGCTTCCCACAAACAGGGGAGGTATGTAACAGGGGAGTAATCCCTGTTCAAGTAATGTGCCTTTAATCTAGCAGTGTGGTGGTTAACTGCTGGTAGTCAATTAATAAACACCACCTGCCTGATCTAGATTGCTTACAAAAGCCTGTCTGTTGAGACAGGAAGTGACTCCTTAGCTTTGAATGAGAGTTGACCTTTGGAGAGACAGAGCAGTGTTCTTCAACTGTGAGTACAGTCGAGAAAGGGTTAATTTCCTGGACCTGACTGTGCTCATAGAAGAGGGAGAGATTAGTACTCAAACCTTCTTCAAAGATGTCGATATAAATAATTATATCACACCCTCTAGCTGTCATCATCCGAAATGGCTGCAAAATGTACCATATGGCCAAATACGTAGGATCAAGAGGAATTGTTCGAATAACAATGTTTTCAATACAGAATCTTTATTCTTGCAAGAAAGATTTAGGGAAAAGAAATACGAAGAACAAGTCATTCAGGATGCAGTAGAAAAAGTAGATTGTCTAGAAAGGAAAGATCTTATAAAAAACTCAGAAAAAGTTAAGATAAATAAAAATTTTGACTTTTCTTTTCTTACCAACTTTAATAGACAATCTGAAAAAATAACTAAGATAATACGCAAACATTGGCACATTGTACAAAGTGATTCCATCCTAGGTGAAGTAGTACCTGAACGACCAACAGTTATTTTTAAAAAAGCTAATTCATTAAAGAACTCATTAGCACCTAGTGCTTTGCAAAAAGTCTCTGAAGAGGGTAATAGGTGTTACCCCAAATAAAGGGTTTCTTTGGGTGTACTACATGCCTGGCTTGTAGATATAGATCGGAGGACAAGTTTGGATTCCAGTCAAATATCACTAATGAAAAGTTTTCTATAAAACAATACATTACGTGTAGATCAGAATACGTGGTTTAACTAATACAGTGCCCATGTGGGCTTCAATATGTAGGCCAGACCACTAGGCCAGTTAAAACACGTATTCTGGAACACATTGGTAATGTGCGTAGAGGTGTCACAACGCATTTTTTATCTAATCACTTTATTACAACACACCAGGGTGACACTTCAGGACTAAGGTTTACAGTGCTGGAACATGTTCTGTCCCACTGGAGAGGTGGTGACAGAAATGTTGCACTGAAAAAAGAGAGAGCTTTTGGATCTTTTCTCTCAAAACCTTAGTGCCGCAAGGCCTGAATGTGGATTTTGAGCTCGGTGTTTTTCTTTAGTTTTTTTCATTTAATTATATATTATTTTATATATGATTTTAATGGGATTACACTTTTACACAAAAAAAAATTTTTGGCGTATTTTTACTTTGTCTGGGGTTCAAACCTGTGGTCCGAACTATGTCGAATATGGTTAAGACTCCTTTAAAAATATTCCTAATTCTGTGTATGCATACTGAAATTTGATATTATGTTGTCTCTTAATCAAATTTCTTTGTCTTTTTAAGATTCATCTATCGCCGTTTACTATGATCATTAGAAAGTCATTAATGTATGTGATAGATTGAATTTTAATTTTTAAGATGTTTTAGTGTTTGATTCATTACTACTGTAAAGATAAGTTAGAATCATCATTTTTACCATATTTTTATTATGCTTTTGTATTATTAAACTATTTTATTATAATTGTATAAATAAATGTTTATAATTGTTCCAATATATATGTATATCCCTGTGTGCGGTAGCATTTAATTGATTTGCCCGTCATTTGGGGATGTTCTATCAATTATCCTATAGGAGGAGAGGATTTTGATAGGGATATGGGTATAAATAAGACACCCAGGACAGGTCACCGCTACTCCTGACGAAGCCGTCTGTTAGAACGGCGAAACGCGTTGAGCGTGACCCCATTGATCGAGAGGGAGAGATTGCCTGGAATCCCGTGTAGCTGCTTTCCTACCGGCGGCGTAACCGGAAGTGACACTACGGCCCCAAGACCGGAAGTGACGCGACGGCTCCAGGCTGTGGTGTATCGAGGCGGTTTGCTGCAGCAGAGACGCGGTGATGTGATCTTGCGATCACCAACGTCAATGCTGTTTTCCCACTGGGATTTTGTAAGCCTCCACTTTTATCATTTTGGATAAATCGTGTGTTTTTACTTGAACTCTGCACGTGTGCCTCTCTTTCTTAAGATTTATCTCCTCCGTATAGTTCCTTTTGTAACACCTTGGTCTGGCATTTGCCTTAGTCTGTGGTGCCCGCATGGGAGCTCCATTTACATATTGCTACTGTTTGCACTATGTTTGTCTTTTTTTCTTTTTAAAGGTATCAACGCTCCCCTGGTTTTTTCTTACCAGTGTGTGTCAGTAGCAGTGTTTATGGGTGTAGCATGTGTGTGTAGCAGCAGCAGAGTTTTTTTGTGTGTGTGTGTAGAGCTGCTGCTGAGTGTGTAGAGGTGCTGTGTAGTGAGTGTAGAGGAGGTGTTGTGTGTCTAGAGCTCCAATGTGTGTGTATGTGTGTAGAGGCACTGTGTTGTGTGTGTGTGTGTGTGTGTGTGTGTGTGTGTGTGTGTGTGTGTGTGTGTGTGTGTGTGTGTGTGTGTGTGTGTGTGTGTGTGTGTGTGTGTGTGTGTGTGTGTGTGTGTGTGTGTGTGCTTCGCCTAGGGCCTTCAACTCTTCCAGCCAGGGCATTATTGGCCAGTAATGCCCTGTTCTTCAGGGATTATTACTTAAATATGCCACAAATAATATTTGGAGAGAGATTCATTTTTTGATGCAACGCACTGTTTCAATTTGTTTTTAAAGGTTATACTTCATACTGTACATAGCCACTATTATGCTTACCCAACTCTAGAAGTATTTTGATTTATTTATTGGAGTACAGTACATGTTGACTATTAACTGGAACATCTCTGTTTATCATTAGTGATAATAATAATGTTCAGTTTCCTGACATGTTGGGTTCATCAACTGTGTCATCATACTGTATCATTATTTTACTTAGCATTATTAATTTTTGTGCTGTTTGTAATACAAGCAAATAATACTATATGTACATTTATTTATTTATAAAATATTTTACCTGGAAGTAATACATTGAGAGTTACCTCTCGTTTTCAAATATGTCCTGGGCACAGAGTTAGACAAATAATACATGTTACAAATACAGCTACATAAATGAACAGGGTATACATTATATACAAGACATTGCATGCACAGTTTAAGAAAATACTGTGTATATTATGGGCGTATGAAACAGTTACAGACCAGATTAAAATGTGAAACATGTGTAGTAAGGAGAATGAAGCCAAATGATGGTACTTTCTTTATGCGTAGCCCCCTAGGGATCCGATTACATCTAATGTAATTCTCCAGTGAGGTGATATCCCACCAGAGTCTTATGTCATAAGAAGGACGGGATACAGACTAAATACCTGGGTGGGGGGCTAGTGAGCAGGGGATATATAGAGACAGGATGAGAAGCAGCCGTGGGATGCCCCTCTCGTGTACTCACGGATACTATCACCTGCTGCCCTTACCCGACCTGGTGTCTTCACTGGTGTCTATAGACTTAGACATTTATTCTTGTATTACTTCGGTGTCAGCAAGGTTGCCATTTCACCATAGCACTGGTCAAAGATTGCTTATATATACAACGCCCAGTCGTGCGTGTAATTGTGGAGCACCGGACATTGTGGGGTTCATTCTCCTTACTACACATGTTTCAATTAGTCCTGTTTGCTCACATCTACATGGATATACACTTAAAGGAATACTGACTTATTAACTATTTCCCTCCTGGAAGGACTGGTTTTCTTGTTGCTTATATACAAGTGTTCTATGCATTTTTTGACCTATACCTTATAGGAACTCAGCCATTTCATACATTTTTTCATTACATGGTTTTTGATTATAGAATTGTTTTTATCAAATGGAGGAATCCAGTGGAGAAGAAAATGTTTTATCTGATAATGAAAATAGTACTTATGTACATACTTGTGGAGACAATACTAAAAGATCCAGAAAGGTAACCCACCTATTTGATGGGGTCTCTGAGATTATTTGTGATGAACCTTCAGACTTAACACATCATTTTGTTAAGCTTGAAAAACTCTTGGTTGAAAACATAAGACTCTGGTGGGATATCACCTCACTGGAGAATTACATTAGATGTAATCGGATCCCTAGGGGGCTACGCATAAAGAAAGTACCATATTTGGCTTTATGAGTAAACAATTTGAACAGGACGGGGTGGAAGCTTTAGATACTTGTTCTAAAAAAATTATGGAGCTCATTATCCAGCAAAAAACTAAAGAAAAAACTATTCTAATGGCAGAGATAAATATCCTTCAAACTAAATTGCAACCATTTAATAAAAGGGAGCAATTTATTAAGAACGATAAAACATTATCATCTAATATTGAAATAACTGAAGATATCATTAGTGATAAGAAACATCTAAAATTTGAAAGAGATCGTGTTGATTACACTAAAAATCAAGTTTATTGCTGGCAGAAACCAATAGTAGTCAGAGAACTTATGGGCTCCAGTACCCCAAAGGGCAAGAAACAACATCCCAAGAGATGGTCTGCTAATCCCCCTAATAAATCTATTCTAAAAAATAAGCGTGTAGAGATATCTAGTTTTGAATCTGATTTCTCTGACCCAGAATTTAGATCCCATTCAGTGTCTTTTGACAGACCTAGAGAATATTCTAGGGATCGAGGGGCTACCAATTATGAGAGCAATGCCACCACATTATTTGCCCAATCTAAAGCCAGTATATCCTCTGGGCAACACTCTTCGGCTTTTTTAGAGATGGGAACAAAAAGTCGGGGAGAACGCGGAGATCCAAGAGGAAACGAGGGCGGACAAGGGAGGACCAAAAGGAAGAAATACGACTAGGGGTATGTAACAGGGGAGTTATCCCTGTTCAAGTAATGTGCCTCTAATCCAGCAGTGTGGTGGTTAACTGCTGGTAGTCAATTAACAAACAACACCTGCCTGATTAGATTGCTTACAAAAGCCTGTCTTTTGAGACAGGATGTGAGACTCCTTAGCTCACGTGTGAGCTGAACAAGGAAACAGAGCAGAGGTTCTTGAGTCTCCCAGGAGAGACTGACCAAGAGAACACAGATCTCTGGAGCTGACAAATAAGACTTCTAAACCTGGATGCTGATAATACGGAGAAAAGGCAGCAACCCTGGAAACAGATAAGACTTTATTTTCCATTGACTGTTGTCTATATATAAATCTATATGACTTGGGCTGATGAATAGCCTGGGTAGCCACCCAGTTAAAGGGGCTGGAATAGAAGGATACATACAGTGGCGACCAACTTTATTCTAACTCGGCTAGCTCCGCGAATTTCAGAATATCCCGGTGATGTGCGGTTTTGTGTCGTTTTCGCCCGGAGTGAATTGCGTTATTTTTGCGGCTGTGATTTAAGCATTTTATTCCCGCTGTCTGCAATACTGCAATGCCGTGTAAAAACTCATATCATGTCTATATATATATCTATATGACTTGGGCTGATGAATAGCTTGGGTAGCCACCCAGTTAAAGGAGCTGGAATAGAAGGATACATATATGCCAAAGTGTAGATAGGTTTTCTTTGTTTGGCTCACTATTTTGCTTATGTTGTTTTTTTGCTGTGTTTTAAGCAACAGGCACAATAAAGCCTTGTTATGATTTCACCTTACAACAGTCTCCATTGTGTACCTCTGCACATGTCCTCCTACAGGGTACCCGACAATGTCATCAATTTATCTGGAGTAGACTTGTCTCTGGACCAACGGTCTCTCCTTAATAAAGGTCTGGGATTTGCGCCTAGTCAAAACCTCCAATTGTTTCAGACTGTAATAGATTTACAAAAATTTACACGGAAATTATCCTTAAAGAAAATGTTTGCTGCTAAAAATGGTTAAGAAGATACCAATATATTGGAGGATTCGACAGGAGGAGCTAGTTCTCCCCCCATTAATGATTTTCAGTCCTTGAACTTTCAGGAAAATTGCGTCCTTTCCGATATGGACTCTTTACTGGAATCACAAGGCGAACCTCTAATAACACACACTGAACCATTTTTTGGTTATGAGGACTCTGTTATCGTCCAAAATCATTATTTTGTCCTAGCTTTAATAGAGGTCCATCTATTACTATGTTTGAACGCAATTTACGCATACTAGCAAAAGGGTTTTCAAGTTCCTATGTTAAGAAAGGGAATCTAACTTATACAGAAATCCAAGAAATTGATTGTATTAAAAAAGATTATGACATAGTCCTCAAGAATGCTGACAAGGGAGGTGACCTTGTGATTATGTCTACAAATCAATATCAATGTGAAGCTATAAGACAATTGAGGGACACAACCACTTATCAGCACCTTGGGAGAAATCCTACATCCAAGTATCACCTTGAATTATTGGAATTATTAGATATGGGCAGAATTCTTAATGTCATTAATAAAAAAGAGTTAGAATTTCTTTCCTGTCCACATCCCGGATTCCAGTATTCCACCATCTCCCAAAGATCCATAAATCGTTGGTTGACCCTCCTGGTCGACCTATAATTGCGAGCATTGGATCTTTGGGAGATGGTTTATCGCGGTATGTGGACAGGTTTTTACAACCCCTGGTATTTCAGTTACCGTGTTTTATTAGAGACACGATTGATTTCATTGTTAGTATACAAGAACTTACTTGGCACGGGGAATACAGGTGGGTCACTATGGATGTGACCTCCCTGTATTACATTATTGAACACCAGCACGGTCTTGCCGCTATTAGACACACAAGACACGCACAATTATTTTTTATTTGATTCACAGTTTTATTTACAAATATTGGGCACTGCAATGGGCACGAGTTCTTCACAATCTTACGCAAATTTATTAATGGGCTTTTGGGAATCACGTTTTATTTATCACAGTCACAATTCATTTTGTCATAATATCGTTTATTTTAGGAGATATACTGACGATCTGATCTTAATTTGGAAAGGTGACAAAAATTCACTACTTTCTTTTATTGAATATCTCAACACCAATGATTATAATCTTAAATTTACTTTTGAACACAACATCAATCACATTCATTATTTAGATCTGTTCCTGTATATTGACAATGATAAGAATATACAGACAGACATCTACAGGAAACGAAATTCCAGAAATACGCTTTGAAATGCTCAAAGCTGTCATCCCCGCTCTCTGATTAAGAACATTCCAGGAGCACAATTTGTCAGATTTAAAAGACTTTGTTCGGACAATGAAGTATTCTTGTCTCGAGCAAAAGAGATGTCTGATAGATTTTTGGCCAGGGGTTATTCTGCCAAAGAAATAATAACAGCATTTGCCAGGGCAGATGCTATGGATAGAGGAACCCTTATCTGCAAGAAAAAGAAAAACTTTTTACCTAAAAAAGAGAGAGATTTACTATCATTCTCCAATAATACGAAGAGTCCATTGTTTATTACTACATTTAATTCTCAGTCCCAACAAATTTGTAACATCATATCCAAAACATTGGCATACATTGTTATTGGACAAGGACATTCATAATATTGTACAAAGTGGTCCTAGATTTTCTTATCGTAAAGCCAAAACTTTGGCCTTTCATTTATCGCCTAGTATGTTTGACTCTAGATCCAATTTCCCCAATGTCAAAAGTATACCAAAAGGTTTTTTCAAGTGTGGCAAATGCTCTATATGTCAATACGCAGTCCAGACCAGATACATTGCATACAATGAGAACCTTAGAAAATATTACATAAAGAATTTTCTTAATTGTAACATCAGTTTTGTTATTTATGTCCTCTATTACGGTTGTGGACATAAATATGTGTGCCGTACCACAAGGCCCCTTAAAGTCAGAATTGCCGAGCATGTACGGTTGATTAAAAAGAGAGATTTAAATCACCCTGTGCCTAGACACTTTTCCCAATGTCCTAAAGGCAGTATTAATAATTTTTCCTTTACAGCAATAGAACATATATCATGCCACCCTAGAGGTGGCAACAGGGAAAGTGTACTTAATAAACAAGAGATGTATTGGATATACACTCTCAACACTCTCCACCCACATGATATTAACCTTGATTGGGAGTTGAAACATTTCCTTCGGGGTTAGTGGTTTGGGGAGTCTTGGGAGTGTGTCTCTTGGTACATCATATCATACATATTATATTATATATCTCATTATACATCAATTCGCATGCTCAGCCTTTCTTGTATTGGTTTTTGATTGTTCTTCCACATAATGTTCAATTTTCATATGTATTCTCTGAAATCTGATCATAATCATTGATATGTTATTATGTCCTTAACAAATATCAATATATTGACAAATTGACAACTTTATAAATAATATGCAATTTTCTGTATTTCTCCAGTGGGTTATAAATCCATATGTGTATTCTTTTGTTTAACATGAATTTATGTTATTGATGCTGCTTATCACTTGTTCTTGTTTTTAATTTTTATATGTTTTTTGATATTTTGACATGTGTGTTGTTCTGTTTTGGTCTAGACACTGTTGGACAACTATGATTCCTTTCATGGCTTATCAACATGATTAGTTGATTGCCTACTACTGATTGTGATTTTTCTAAATCAATCATTGTAAGGGATCTGCTTACAAAAGAAACCCGTGTTGAGAGACTTTTTACTCCTTGATAAAGTCCCACGACGGGACGAAACGCGTCAGAGGTGCTCTCTGTGATGTGCAGCATTCAAGTTCAATAAAGCTGATTTTATTTTATTCTCCTGGCTGAGTTCCGTTCCGCAGTGACCGCCTATACACTCTTTTTTCTAAAATGTGAGACAGCCTTAAACTGGTGGTGGATGTGAGAGTCTCTGGTAGGTTGTTCCAGTTTTGGGGTGCACGTTAAGAGAAGAAGGAACGGCCGGATACTTTGTTGAGCCTTGGGACCATGAACAGTCTTTTGGAGTCTGATCTCAGGTGATAAGTGCTGCATGTGGTAGGGTTGAGGAGCTTGTTCAGATAGCTGGGTAGCTTGCCCATAAAGAATTTGAAGGCAAGACAGGAAAGGTGAACTTTTCGCCTAGACTCTAGTGATGACCAATCTAGTTCTTTGAGCATTTCGCAGTGATGTGTGTTGTAGTTGCATTGGAGAACAAAACGACAAATTGAATTGTAGAGTATAGTTAGTATAGTTAGCATGACATACTGCAGGCAGGGGTGCGCAGACATACCTTCATGCGTCCCCCTTCTCCTCTCCTCTCCGCTCGCCCCCCCCTCACCCTCCTACACGACTCCAGCGTAAAAAGACATTGCGGGGTTATGTGACGTCACGTTGCCATGGCAATGTGATGTTACATGATCCGCAGCGTCATTTGACGCCAGTTGCCATGGAGATGCACCGTTGGAACTAAGGTAAGTTAAGAACTTACAGAGGCCTCACGCAATCCCCGGCATTTATTCTAAATGACTTTGGGGAAGTGTGGGGCCTCTATAACAGTTGCGCCCCCACCCCCAAAAAAATCTAGCACCCCCTGCGGGGCGCGCCCCCCACTTTTTGCACCCCTGATGTACTGCATAGTTATGTTTATGATAATGTTCTTTTTTTCTGTTTAAATGGAATGCCTTCTTAAAAGATGTTCTGCCAGGAAAGCCCCGGAGGAACATATATGCCGTGATGTGTAAAATAATTAATGCCAGATGTTACAATTTGAATAAAAAGAAAGTTGAGTAATATTAATTTTGACAGAAGTTTCTAAGTATTCTTTTCTATTCAAGAAAATTATGTTCTGGCAAAATTAGAATACTGCTCAATTAAAGAAATGTATGAATATTTTGAGCTAAAGCAAAGATTTGATTGCTTGTTTACAGGCATTGTTTACATGGAGGAAATCCCACCGTGCAGCAGGAATCCTGTCCATCTGCTCTTGGACTTGATCCCAACAATTATAATATTTCTGAAAGATGGATTGAAACAGTACTATACATATAATCCGTACTAACCTTCTTCCTCTTTTATCTCATAAAGGAATGTATTTACATTACTATCCATAATCTGATCAAACTAAATAAACTTCTTGTGTAAGTGGCATGACGTAGCACAACTTCCATCAACTACTGCATGTGTACAGACACACAGCACTGTATGACATAAGAATATATATTATACAAAATACAAGCGAACGCTGGTATAATGTATGGCACCAAACATTAACATTATATAAAGCGAGAAACTGTGCATGAACATTAATCGGTTTTTGTGAAGCAGACCCAATCCACAGGGCAGGATCAATCAAGCCAGGCAGAGTTTCCAGCTAGTGAGATGGCTGATAATGAGAAAGTCTGCAGCACATGTTTGAGATAGCTCTGTCAGTATTACTGCCTTTGCAAAGCATGTATGGATTTCTTGCTCTTATTTAACATTGCTTTTCTATATTAATTAGCCACATTGCTGGTATACCAGATATTGAAGATGGGATTTATAGTTATTTCCTTTACAATTCCAAAAGTGGTATGCTGTATGATATCTGTACCACTGTGAATGCAATATGTGGCAATACGTGGCTGCTTTTGGCAGCTGTGTACTCAAAGGTTGTGTTAGAGCAGCTTTATTCTGCAAGTACTGTATGGACACGTAAGATATTTAACCATGTGCAACATGGCCCTTTTCACTAAAGTGTTCTAAAAGTACAGAAAGTCAAGTACTAAGTCAATAATGTGATGGAGAATGCTGATCAAAGACAGTTTCTCTCGGTATTGGACCACACTTGCTGACAGACCAATAAATGGCGCTACAAAATAAGAACTGCGTCATTATTGGCCTAGATTTAGTCGACATGTACTGTTTGTAGTAACATCACAGCTGTGAAAGAAAATTGACCTCTTAATCATATGGACATGGAACAGAGTTCCATTGGCTATATATAATATATATATATATATATATATATATATATATATATATATATATATATATATATATATATATATAGTGAACCAGATGTCCCACCAGGAGACAAGAACAGCACTCAAGGGATAATGCAAAAAATTGTATTAGAAACATAAAGCAGGCACAAATAAGTTCAATGTTTCGGTCCTGTATAGGACCTTCCTCAGGGGCGTGCTTCCATACAGTTATATTGTTACGTGTATTTCATGTTGTGAATATAGACTTTTGGATTAACCCCGTGCGGTCTGCTGTCTCTTTACTGGACTTTGGATTGGTTCGTATCATATATATATATATATATATGATACGAACCAATCCAAAGTCCAGTAAAGAGACAGCAGACCGCACGGGGTTAATCCAAAAGTCTATATTCACAACATGAAATACACGTAAGCCAACGTTTCGGTCCCACAGAGAGACCTTCCTCAGGGCCGTGCAACCCACAAGTGTAAGTGACCAAACATATATACCCTCACCCATAGTGCAATGCAAACAAAGGAAACCAATCACCAACATGCAATCAGACATAATATGCAACATAGCTGTGCTCCGTGCCCCCTCCCCTATTACCTGAATATCCAAATGATTCATCATGACATAAGCACTTAAACTATCAGGAGAGAGACACCCTGAGACACTGGTCCCAGAGTCTACTGCCCGTGCAGGGGAACGTCGCGCGCCGCGCATGCGCAGTTTGCCAAAAAAAATTGACTGCCGGGGCGCCAGCAAGGAGAGCGCGCCGCGCATCACAGCTGTGAGCAGACGCCTCATTAACTCTCCCTGGCAACCAGGGACGCCGGCAGCGCAAATCACGCATGCGCAGTCTGGAAAACCACCCACACACTGACAGCAATAATGGGCTAAACAGAGTAGTAAAACACAGAGCGTTGAGGTGAACCACAGGGGGACAGATAGAGGTATAGAGCACAAGGAGCGCATAGCATCACCATAGTATATAAGGACAAAGGAAGTGCAAAAGTGCAGAGGGAGTGATGCAACAGAGTATGAGTGACAAACATATAAAAGGCATAATGTAAAACTAAGTCAAAGCAGGGAGACAACTACAGAAAGCAGCTAAGTGAAAGCTCCTCATTTAGGCCACCAGGTGTCATAGTCCTTAGTTCATAAATAAGCCTTGCTTCCTGTTTAAGCAAAGTCCTGCCCCTGTCACCCCCACGTGGGGGGGGACTGGAACCTGCAGAATTGGCATACAACGAAGTGTGGCCAATGTGTGTCTTTTTTCTTTGAAATGTCTAGCCACAGGTAGACACTTCAGATCTATATCAGAGGCATCACTCAGTAGGGCTTTTCTGATGTTTGAACGGTGCATGGCCATGCGTTCTTTCAGCATCCTTACAGTCTTCCCGATGTACAACAATCCACAAGGACACTTAATAATGTACACCACGAATTTTGACTCACAGTTCAGTTGTTGTTTGATTTTAATCGGTACTCCACTATGCGGGTGATTGTAGCTAGGGCCCAGCTGCATATAGTGGCAGTTGGTGCAGCCATGACAGCGGTACGAACCAGGTTTTTTGGCTAACCAGGTGGTGGGTGTGGCATATTTGTCTATTGGATCAGATCCAGTGACCATGTCACCAATGTTTGGTCCCCGACGAAAGCAGAATAGGGGTGGCTCTCTAGCATATGCACCAATCCTCTCGTCATTCTCCAGGATGCGCCAATTGCCCCGAATGCAACGCTTAATGCTGTTTGTAGCAGTACTGAATGTACTGACTATATTAAGCCTGTTGCTCACCGGTCTACCTGACGAAGGTGTCAATAGTTCACCCCTGTCAACCTGTCCAACCTTTTGCAAGGCAAAGTTAATGTCCTTGGCCGAATAGCCCCTCTCCCGAAAGCGTGCGGCCATTTGGGCCAGGGCCCTTTGGGATTCTTCTGGATCAGTGGTAATTCTTTTCACTCGGAGAAGCTGGGAGTATGGGAGACCCCTCTTGAGTGGTACAGGATGGTGGCTGGCTGCACAAAGAAGGGAGTTCTTGTCTGTACTCTTCCGGTATATTCTAGTAGCCAGCGTGCCTCCAATTTTGTACACTATGGTGTCTAAAAAAGCGATTTCCTGGTAGCTGTGGTTGAGGGTAAAACGGATTGTGGAGGGGATTTTGTTTAAATCAGAAACAAATGTCAGCAGCTCATCTTCACTGCCCGTCCACAGAATGAAGATGTCGTCAATATAGCGAAGGTATTTGACGATATGCCGCCCATGCGTTGTGTCAGTTAATATGTGCAACCGTTCATACAAATCCATAAATAGATTAGCATACGACGGTGCCATATTTGAGCCCATGGCCGTACTCGTTAGTTGTAAGTAGTAGTGTTTCTCAAATTTAAAGAAGTTCTTATGGAGGATGACCTCAATGAGCAACATGAGAAAATCAACTGGTGGACCCTGTTCGACTCCATGTTCTTCCAATTTTGTGCGTACTGCTTCTAGGCCCCCTGCATGGGGAATGTTGGTGTACAAGCTGGACACATCTAGCGTAGCAAGAATACATTCTGCTGTGTTAACGGAAAGATGACTGAGCTGCTCAATGAAGTCCGTGGTGTCCTTGATGTATGAACCCATTCCAGCCACCAGTGGCTGTAGATAGAAGTCCACGAATTGCGAAAGGGGGTGGCATAGCGACCCATGGGCCGAGATGATGGGTCTGCCCGGTGGTGCGACTATAGATTTGTGTACTTTGGGTAGTGTGTATAATACTGGCATCACGGGGTGGTCCTGAGTCAGGAATTTACTGGTTTCTTCTGTGATCCAGGCATTATTCAAGCCCAATCGGATGATGCCATCAATCTCCTTCTTGTAGGCTATCGTCGGATCCCCCGGGAGGCGTCTATAATGATGTACAACTGCAAGTTGTTGCTCGATCTCCTGTTTATAGTATTGATAATTTAAAACCACAATCCCTCCACCTTTGTCTGCTGCTCTCACTATGATCCCCTTGTTCTCCCGTAGCATTTTCAGGGCAGCTCTCTCCTCTCTCGATGTATTAAAAAAGCTGGTCTTGTGATTCTTCAGAATTTTCCGTGTGTCTTTAGTCACCAAGTTCATAAATGCAGCTATGTTGGGATTCAGTGAGTGCGGGTCAAAGGTGCTCCTGGTCTTGAATGGATTTGGGGTAATGTCTCCAGAAGAGTTAGTATCAATGTTCTTAGAGAAGAAATCCTTTAACTTCAATTGTCTGTGCAGTCTGTACATGTCGACCTCCCAGTCAAAGGAATCCTGCATATGGGTTGGCACAAATGATAGGCCTTTCTGTAGAATGCTAACCTCTGCCGGTGTCAGTGAGTGGTCCGATAGATTGTAGATCACCGTCTCGCTTGCCTGGTGCCCCTTGTCGCTTTTCCTTCGCGCACGGGATACCGCCGATCTCCGGCCACCTCTCCTGGTGGGTCTGTGCGCGTTGTGCCCTGCGGGAGTGTTCTCGCTCGACCGCCATCGCCCGGACCTAAAAAACGCTCCATGGAGGCGTTGTCCGGGGCATCTGATGCATCAGTGTCACTGGTCGTGTAGCCCATCCTGGCGGCATCACCACGCCTAGACCGAGGCTGGTATCGTCGCTGTGGACCGCTTCTACCGCTCTTCGTCTCACCCAGCCCCAGGAACCATCGGTAGACGTTCCGCTCCTTGTAGTCCGCAGTGACCTGCCGGAGCTTCTCCTTCTTAAACTTGATTAAATTCGCCCTGTAGGCATCAATTGTGTTCTGCATCTTATCCAGCCAGTTGGTATCCGTGTCCGCTGCCAGGGTGTCCACATGTTTGGTTTCTATTACTGCAATGTCCTTCTTCAATTTGGCAATTTCCTTGCTTGATTGGTCAATGACCAGAATCATTAGATCGAAAGAACATTTGTTTAAACGAAGGACATTGCAGTAATAGAAACCAAACATGTGGACACCCTGGCAGCGGACACGGATACCAACTGGCTGGACAAGATGCAGAAGACAATTGATGCCTACAGGGCGAATTTAATCAAGTTTAAGAAGGAGAAGCTCCGGCAGGTCACTGCGGACTACAAGGGGCGGAACGTCTACCGATGGCTCCTGGGGCTGGGTGAGACGAAGAGCGGTAGAAGCGGTCCACAGCGACGATACCAGCCTCGGTCTAGGCGTGGTGATGCCGCCAGGATGGGCTACACGACCAGTGACACTGATGCATCAGATGCCCCGGACAACGCCTCCATGGAGCCTTTTTTAGGTCCGGGCGATGGCGTTCGAGCGAGAACACTCCCGCAGGGCACAACGCGCACAGACCCATCAGGAGAGGTGGCCGGAGATCGGCGGTATCCCGTGCGCGAAGGAAAAGCGACAAGGGGCACCAGGCAAGCGAGACGGTGATCTACAATCTATCGGACCACTCACTGACACCGGCAGAGGTTAGCATTCCACAGAAAGGCCTATCATTTGTGCCAACCCATATGCAGGATTCCTTTGACTGGGAGGTCGACATGTACAGACTGCACAGACAATTGAAGTTAAAGGATTTCTTCTCTAAGAACATTGATACTAACTCTTCTGGAGACATTACCCCAAATCCATTCAAGACCAGGAGCACCTTTGACCCGCACTCACTGAATCCCAACATAGCTGCATTTATGAACTTGGTGACTAAAGACACACGGAAAATTCTGAAGAATCACAAGACCAGCTTTTTTAATACATCGAGAGAGGAGAGAGCTGCCCTGAAAATGCTACGGGAGAACAAGGGGATCATAGTGAGAGCAGCAGACAAAGGTGGAGGGATTGTGGTTTTAAATTATCAATACTATAAACAGGAGATCGAGCAACAACTTGCAGTTGTACATCATTATAGACGCCTCCCGGGGGATCCGACGATAGCCTACAAGAAGGAGATTGATGGCATCATCCGCTTGGGCTTGAATAATGCCTGGATCACAGAAGAAACCAGTAAATTCCTGACTCAGGACCACCCCGTGATGCCAGTATTATACACACTACCCAAAGTACACAAATCTATAGTCGCACCACCGGGCAGACCCATCATCTCGGCCCATGGGTCGCTATGCCACCCCCTTTCGCAATTCGTGGACTTCTATCTACAGCCACTGGTGGCTGGAATGGGTTCATACATCAAGGACACCACGGACTTCATTGAGCAGCTCAGTCATCTTTCCGTTAACACAGCAGAATGTATTCTTGCTACGCTAGATGTGTCCAGCTTGTACACCAACATTCCCCATGCAGGGGGCCTAGAAGCAGTACGCACAAAATTGGAAGAACATGGAGTTGAACAGGGTCCACCAGTTGATTTTCTCATGTTGCTCATTGAGGTCATCCTCCATAAGAACTTCTTTAAATTTGAGAAACACTACTACTTACAACTAACGGGTACGGCCATGGGCTCAAATATGGCACCGTCGTATGCTAATCTATTTATGGATTTGTATGAACGGTTGCACATATTAACTGACACAACGCATGGGCGGCATATCGTCAAATACCTTCGCTATATTGACGACATCTTCATTCTGTGGACGGGCAGTGAAGATGAGCTGCTGACATTTGTTTCTGATTTAAACAAAATCCCCTCCACAATCCGTTTTACCCTTAACCACAGCTACCAGGAAATCGCTTTTTTAGACACCATAGTGTACAAAATTGGAGGCACGCTGGCTACTAGAATATACCGGAAGAGTACAGACAAGAACTCCCTTCTTTGTGCAGCCAGCCACCATCCTGTACCACTCAAGAGGGGTCTCCCATACTCCCAGCTTCTCCGAGTGAAAAGAATTACCACTGATCCAGAAGAATCCCAAAGGGCCCTGGCCCAAATGGCCGCACGCTTTCGGGAGAGGGGCTTTTCGGCCAAGGACATTAACTTTGCCTTGAAAAAGGTTGGACAGGTTGACAGGGGTGAACTATTGACACCTTCGTCAGGTAGACCGGTGAGCAACAGGCTTAATATAGTCAGTACATTCAGTACTGCTACAAACAGCATTAAGCGTTGCATTCGGGGCAATTGGCGCATCCTGGAGAATGACGAGAGGATTGGTGCATATGCTAGAGAGCCACCCCTATTCTGCTTTCGTCGGGGACCAAACATTGGTGACATGGTCACTGGATCTGATCCAATAGACAAATATGCCACACCCACCACCTGGTTAGCCAAAAAACCTGGTTCGTACCGCTGTCATGGCTGCACCAACTGCCACTATATGCAGCTGGGCCCTAGCTACAATTACCCGCATAGTGGCATACCGATTAAAATCAAACAACAACTGAACTGTGAGTCAAAATTCGTGGTGTACTTTATTAAGTGTCCTTGTGGATTGCTGTACATCGGGAAGACTGTAAGGATGCTGAAAGAACGCATGGCCATGCACCGTTCAAACATCAGAAAAGCCCTACTGAGTGATGCCTCTGATATAGATCTGAAGTGTCTACCTGTGGCTAGACATTTCAAAGAAAAAAGACACACATTGGCCACACTTCGTTGTATGCCTATTCTGCAGGTTCCAGTCCCCCCCCCCCGTGGGGGTGACAGGAGCAGGACTTTGCTTAAACAGGAAGCAAGGCTTATTTATGAACTAAGGACTATGACACCTGGTGGCCTAAATGAGGAGCTTTCACTTAGCTGCTTTCTGTAGTTGTCTCCCTGCTTTGACTTAGTTTTACATTATGCCTTTTATATGTTTGTCACTCATACTCTGTTGCATCACTCCCTCTGCACTTTTGCACTTCCTTTGTCCTTATATACTATGGTGATGCTATGCGCTCCTTGTGCTCTATACCTCTATCTGTCTCCCTGTGGTTCACCTCAACGCTCTGTGTTTTACTACTCTGTTTAGCCCATTATTGCTGTCAGTGTGTGGGTAACTGTGCACCGAGGCGGTTTTCCAGACTGCGCATGCACGATTTGCGCTGCCGGCGTCCCTAGTTGCCAGGGAGAGTTAATGAGGCGTCTGCTCACAGCTGTGATGCGCGGCGCGCTCTCCTTGCTGGCGCCCCGGCAGTCAATGTGTTTTGGCCCACTGCGCATGCGCGGCATGCGACGTTCCCCTGCACGGGCAGTAGACTCTGGGACCAGTGTCTCAGGGTGTCTCTCTCCTGATAGTTTAAGTGCCTACTCTTATGTCATGATGAATCATTTGGATATTCAGGTAATAGGGGAGGGGGCACGGAGCACAGCTATGTTGCATATTATGTCTGATTGCATGTTGGTGATTGGTTCCCTTTGTTTGCATTGCACTATCGGTGAGGGTATATATGTTTGGTCACTTACACTTGTGGGTTGCAGGGCCCTGAGGAAGGTCTCTCTGTGGGACCGAAACGTTGGCTTACGTGTATTTCATGTTGTGAATATAGACTTTTGGATTAACCCCGTGCGGTCTGCTGTCTCTTTACTGGTCTTTGGATTGGTTCGTATCATATTTACTCTCTATGGGACTAGCATCTGCTATTACAACATTTTCAACTACAGTGTGCTGACTGAATTTCATGTGTGTATATATATATATATATATATATATATATATATATATATATATATATATATATATATATATATACACACGCAGTCATGTGAAAAAGAAAGTACACAATCTTTGAATTCAATGGTTTTACATATCAGGACATAATAACAATCCTTAATTCCTTAGCAAGTCTAAAAATTAGGTAAAAACAACCTCAGATGAACAACAACACATGACATATTACACCATGTCATGATTTATTTAACAAAAATAAAGCCAAAATTGAGACACTATGTGTGAAAAACTAAGTACATACTTACTGCTTCCATAGGAATTAAGATGCTAAGTAGCAGACAGGTGCTGCTAATCAAATGACCTTGATTAATTAATCATCAGCAAGTGTGACCACCTCTATAAAAGCCGAAGTTTTTGCAGTTTGCTGGTCTGGAGCATTCAGGTGTGTGTTAACACAATGCCAAGCAGAAAAGGCATTAGCAATGATCTTAGAGAAGCAATTGTTGCTGCCCATCAATCTGGGAAGGGTTATAAGGCCATTTCCAAACAATTTAAAGTCCATCATTCTACAGTAAGAAAGATTATTCAAATGTGGAAAACATTCAAGACAGTTGTCATTCTTCCCAGGAGTGGACGTCCCAGCAAATTCACCCCAAAGTCAGACCGTGCAATGCTCAGAGAAATTGCAAAATACCCAAGAGTTACATCTCAGACTCTACAGGCCTCAGTTAGCATGTTAAATGTTAAAGCTCATGATAGTACAATTTGAAAAAGACTGAACAAGTATGGTTTGTTTGGAAGGGTTGCCAGGAGAAAGCCTCTTCTCTCTAAAAAGAACATGGCAGCACGGCTTAGGTTGGCAAAGTTACATCTGAACAAACCACAAGACTTCTGGAACAAGGTCCTTAGGACAGACGAGACCAATGTGGAGATGTTTGGCCATAATGCACAGCGCCACGTTTGGTGAAAACCAAACACAGCATATCAGCACAAACATCTCAAACCAACTGTCAAGCACGGTGGTGGAGGGGTGATGATTTGGGCTTGTTTTTGAAGCCACAGGACCTGGGAACCTTGCAGTCATTGTGTCGACCATGAACTCCTCTGTATACTAAAGTATTCTAGAGTCAAATGTGAGGCCATCTGTCCGACAGCTAATGCTTGGCTGAAATTGGTTCATGCAACATGACAATGATTCCAAGCACACCAGCAAATCTACAACAGAATGGCTGAAAAAGAAAAGAATCAAGGTGTTGCAATGGCCCAGTCAAAGTCCAGTTCTCAACCCGATTGAAATGCTGTGGCTGGACCTTAAGAGAGCTGTGCATAAACAAATGCCCACAAACCTCAATGAACTGAAGCAACGTTGTAAAAAAGAGTGGGCCAAAATTCCTCCACAACGATGTGAGAGACTGATAAAGTCATACAGAAAACGATTACTTCAAGTTATTGCTGCTAAAGGTGGTTCTACAAGCTATTGAATCATAAGGTGTACTTAGTTTTTCACACATTGCTTCTCCATTTTGGCTTTATTTTTGTTAAATAAATCATGACACGGTGTAATATATCATGTGTTGTTGTTCATCTGAGGTTGTATTTACCTAATTTTAGACTTGCTAAGGAACAGATGATTGTTATTATGTCCTGATATGTAAAACCATGGAATTCAAAGAGGGTATACTTTCTTTTTCACATGACTGTATATATATGCGGCTTACACCAAAGGAGATAAACCTGGTCACAGCTGACTATAAATGCTAATTATCAGTCAGTGACTGCATATGCGGAAACCTTTTCCAACAGTCCTGTAAATGGTAATATTGGCACACAAACCACAGGTATACAACTATTTGTATGACTCGGAAGAGACTTGAGACACCAGTGCATTTATTGCTAGCACATAAGGGCACAGGATTCCTGTCCAGTAAGCTCTACCAATATGATGCACCACTGCCGTGGAAATTTAGGTGCATGCTGCACCATACAAATCTATCATCATCCACCGTATAGTGGAAAACCCGAGACCTACAAGTCCCTACCAATTCTCTGCATTCACCTGTTCACCTAAGAACTGTATTACTAACAACTGTGGTAGTCAGTTGGCAACTACCTGGTACTTGTTTTCTACAGTATGTACTTTTTGTATATTTTAAGTAAAATCTATGTACTTCACTTTAGGATTTTTGGCACTTTTTTGATCTTTTTGCTTTATTTTTATTTTTACTATTTTTATTATTATTATTATTAATAAAATTAAATCAACCTTATTTAAATCCTAATATCAGCTCCTTCTGACTTTGCCTAAGTCACTTTTGTCTCCATTTTATTTCGCCATAACAAATTTAATTGTAAGTTCTATGAGGCAGGGATTTCTGTCTGAAAAGTAGTTCCATCTATATATTGCACTGCTGTCCAAGTAAGCAGATTTTCTTATCATGCAGCTGGTTGCAACAGGTTCAATGCCAAGACCATCCTTCCTCTAATTGTAGAGGTAAATAAGGATTTTAATCAGTTAGTGTTAGGACCTGCGATATTATGGTCATGCCTTGAAAGTGGCTCGCAGGCTTATACGCTTTGGCCAAAGGTTTAACTAAATGACCCTTTTTTAAGTGATATATAGGTATTTCAATGTGTATTTTTGTCACATTGAACGTTGCTCTGGACTTCTTTGTTTCTTGTTTTATACAATTAGCCACGCCCAATAGCATTCCTTTTGACACATATACATATATATATATATATATATATAGTGGTAATTTGGGGGGTGGGGGGGGGGGTTCTGAGAGCTTGCTGTGTATCTATGTGGATGGATATACATGTAGAATGTTTTAGTGGATAAATTTATACCCCTGAAGAAGTCCTGCTTAGGATGAAACGTGTTGGGTTGTCAGAGAGGTCACCCATTATCTGTATATTCTTGATATTATTCACCATTTACTGTATGATTTTATGCAGTAATACAGATTTTTGATACAACAGCTGGTGTGAGCTTTTCATTTCACTTAACACTCGTGAAGCATTCTCAGAGCTACAGAGACGCCTGATTAGGCAGAGTGGAAAGTCCTGTGCAACTCCCTGAGTGAGAAGCTGTGCCTGAGGAGCTCCTGCACACCTGCTTGTGTGCATTGGTATGAGAACAGGCAAGGACAGCTAAATGGAGTGCTGCTGACATCAAGGTGGCAAACGGAAGCATTACCGGTGAGGAGGGGAGACACAGCTGAATGCGGTGAGCTGCCATCCACAGAGACGCA
>NC_134484.1:364380175-364390175 GCF_040206685.1 Ascaphus truei | reverse complement strand
GTGAAAAGGTGACTAAAAACCCTCCATCATATAGCATATAAAATTATTACTTTATATATATATTTATATATATATACATAATTCCTGTCATATACATATTACCTAAAATCCATAAACCTACTTCCATTCCACCTGGCAGACCAATCATATCTGCCAGGGGCTCACTTTGGCATCCAATTTCACGGAATTTTATTTACAGCCAATTGTGACACAAATTTAGTCATATATCAAAGATACAACTGATTTTTTAACCACTTGGGGGGATTGCCACTAACATTGATGACATGATCCTGGTTACTCTGGATGTAGCAAGTTTATTTACCAGTCACTTGAGCAATTATAATAACTTCACAGGCCCTCTGCCTGAGATTTTGCTTTTGCTCACTGAAATTATTTTACAGAAAAATGTATTTACATTTGAGATAAAATACTATCTGACGCTAATGGACACAGCCATGGGATCAAACATGGCCCCTTCCTACACCATTTTATTTATAGACACTTACATTATGAACAGACACACATCATCAATGACACATCTTATGCGGGTCATATCGTCTCCTACCTATATTGACGATATTTTCTTAATTTGGGGAGGGACAGAATCGGAGCTACTCCTTTTCATCGGTTACCGTAATCAAATACTGTCAACTATGCGTTTTACTGCCAGCTTTAGCAAAACAGAGGTCACTTTTCTAGATACAGTGGTCTATAAACAGAATGGGTCATTAGCCACCAGGATATTTCACAAACCAACTGATAAAAACACATTACTTGATGCCAGTAGTCACCATCCATCACCACTTAAGAAGGGTCTGCCCTAGTCGCAATTTCTCAGAGTGATAAGAATAAATAGCAAACCACAAGGCATGGAGCAGGCTCTACTTGCCATGGTGAAGAGTTGCCAGGAAAGAGGATATGACACCCAAGTAATTAACACAGCATTGGGCAAAGCCAGAGGACTTAACAGGGACACACTCTTTAAACCCTCACCGAAATCTAGGAAAGATGACAGTTTTAATATTATTAGCACATTCAGTACAGCATCAGGCTTCATTAAGTAGAGCATTTTGAGACACTATCACATACTATACAATGACAAGGTTATTGGACATCATTTTATTACACCACCACGCTTTTGCTACCGAAGAGGATGCAATTTGTTGGCTTTTTTAACCCAGACGGATCCAGTGTTTAAATATGCTGCCAAACCAAATTGGTTTCAAAGACCAGCGGGAGTCCACAAGTGTTATGGTTGTATAAACTGCTAGTACCTGATACTGGGTAAGACTTTCTCCCATTCTCCTAATGGGAACCAGATCAAAATCAAAGAATACATGAATTGTGAATCACGATTCGTTGTGTATTTTATTCGATGTCTCTGCGGTCTATATTATGTTGGCAAAACTTTGCGCTGCCTAAAGGAACGCATTTGCCTGCATCGATCCTCTAGTTTATATGCAAGGCTCTGGTTGACACTGAAGGCAGATAGGATCTAAAGTTCCAACCCGGATCTAGGCATTTTAAGGAAAATCATCATGGCTTGGCAACCTTACACTGTATGCCCATCTTACAGGCACATGCCCCAAGCCAGGGGGTGATCGGAACAAGCTTTTATGCAACTGGAAGCAAAGATGATCTTCAGCCTCAATACAGTCAGTCCCAGAGGCCTCAATGAGAATTTCAAATTGAGCTACTTCCTTTGAATTCAACCAGAGGGATGACTGCTGCAGTGGACAATGGGATGCATTAACCACCACACTAGCATCAGACACCAGATACCACACAGCTGCCAGATCAACTACCGACTGAGTCAACATAGTGCAGACTGGGTTACAACAAGATAGGTCATCCTGGACCTTGTTTCACATGATCTGAGGATCAAGCATTCGGATGACCACCATATGATGCAATCCACAGGGACTACCAACAAAGTGACCACAGGCCGACAACCGGTCATCCTGAACACTGAACTGTCCGATTGAATGATATAAAATTTGAGGATTGTCTCACGAAAAAGATCATGTCACCACGGACACTACGATCACTGCTCCACAGTACCACAAGTAGCTTCAGTTATTTTGATAAAAAATTAGCACAAGTGACACTAGGAGCTCATGATCTATTAGGGACTATTTTATTACCACATAATCATCATTATGGGAGGTACAGATGACCACACTTATGGACAAAGAATGACTGCATTATGCCTGGCAGCATAATTGCCAATGGTGCCACTGATGAAATGGAGTCCTTACTGAACTTTTTTTCAAGTTTTTCCATAAGTTTGACATTTACTCATTTTTCCTGCACATTTTTTATTGTGCATTTCAAATTTCTGCTAGCAACATCATCTGTCTATGTTTATATATGTTCCCTCACATCTGTCTCACACACAAGGATGTTTTCTTCACTTTGCCTCTAGAGCCCCGTTTTTCGGCATTTACAGCTGATCGCATTGTCTGATTGGGTACTGAAGGCTATAGTAGCAAGCCTGTGCTCTTACGGTTTACCACGACAACCACCTATGCTGCAGTCAGGGTGCCTAGCAACCCCAGAGGCTACATACAGGGGATCCATCAGGACTGACGACTATTGCGCATGTGTGGGACTTTTTCAAAATTACCTATGTAATTCTTCAAAATTACTGTAGCAGCCCTATAGAGATCGCTCGGGGCTCAGGCTTGGCAGGTTTTTGACTATTTTAATTGTGTTGGGGTCATTTATGTGATTGCCTACACTTGGGATTTGGGGTATATATGTTCATTCACCGTCATTCCCTCACTGCACCACCCTGAGGAAGGTCCCGTTTGGGGACTGAAACATTGATATTTTGTGCCTTGTTACCAATACATGTCTTTCACCTGCTTATGCCTGAGTGCTGTCTCCTGATTTTGTGTTTCGTGGTATCGTTATTCTATACACTTTTTATGGGACATGCACCTACTATTCATTCTTACGAGTGGGGTGCCCTTTCTCACCCAACCTTATCTACATCATAGTATCCTTTGTACAGTAAATCAGTATTGCGACCTGAGGAAGAGAGTAAAACTCTTGAAAGCTTGTCCTGAGATATCAATTGTTAGTCGAAATTAAAAAAAGTATCACCTAATACTACAGTACTCATTTATTCTGCACTATCGCAACTAGACTAACACGGATATATATATATATATATATATATATATATTTATATATATATATATATATATATATATATATATATATATATATGTATGTATATATATATATATATATATATATATATATATATAAACTTATACTTAAACTATATATACTTATATATATTTGTCACGGGAGACCAGGTACTTACACATTTATACCAAGATCATATCACTGAGCGAAGCCAATAAGTAAAATAAAGTGCGATTTATTCCATAGAAACAGGCAAACCCACATTGGATTACAATAGGCAGAAGAAAATACACTTACTGGGGGGTTGGGGTTGAAACACTTACTTTCCTGATTGAAATAAAGGGCCTTATTCAGTAAAGGTTGATAAAAATTATCTTCATTACATTTAAATCGCAGTTTTTTTGAGCGTTGCTCTTACGGTATTCAGCAAGCCTTCATTACCGTTCATAGCAAAATTCCAAAAACGAGTGATTTGCTGCCAGCGATAGCATCGACCCTCTGAAAAGGCCTGACCCGGCGATACATTTCTGCTGCAGAGAGAGCTGCTCTGAGAGAGCCGCCTCTGCCAGCGAAAATCTTGCTCTCAAATTATGTTTTTTAATATATATTTCTTTCATAGTGTAGATATGCAGGGGGTCTTTGGAGTTGTACCGCGTTGGGTTTATGTCCGGGGACCCCCTGCTTCACGAGATAAAATCCGATTGGCTGAAATACCATGGGACGCCGGCCATCTTGGATTTAGTGATGTCATCTTAAAGGCAAATGAAGCACAGCCATATTGAATGGTCTTTTTTTACAGGTGTTTTCATTGAATGTGGTTTTTTTTTGGGGGGGGGGGACATTGATTGATAATATATTAATCGGTACCACTTTAGGGTACAGATCAATACATTATTAGGACAATATTTGGGGGGGCATTTCTGGCTTTGTATTGCTGCTGTTTTTTGCAATGTTAGTTTATTATGTGGATGCAATTGTTTGATTTTTTTCAGCTTGATTGAAATAAAATGTTGGCGATTGTTTTTCTTTTTTAATGAAAGATGTATTGTGTTGGCTAATGCGTTTAATGGTTGTTTCTGATATGTTTTTATTTTACAGTATTTCTTTTGTAGTTTAATGTTTCAATTAATTCATTAATTTTGTATTAAAATAATTGGTTTGATTGGTTATTGTTACTATTAATTTTGAGTTGGTTTAGTAATTAATTGGTTTGATTGGTTACTGTTTGAAATAATTCCGAGTTGTTTTAGGAATGAATTGTTTTGATTGGCTAATGGTTTAATTAATTAATTGATGATCTTGTTATTGCTTGTATTCATTGGATTAGCTGGCTACTGTTTTTATTTAGTGAAGTGTGGTTTTTTGGAGTTTTTTAATGTTTTATTATTGTGCGTTTGGTGCATTAATGTATTGTGATTAGGGTGCTCATTGAGTGCTATAGAGGCATATCATGCACATATTATTATTATATGGGTATGATGTACCACTATACTACTCAATGGGTACAGGGTGGGTATAGTCAGTCCGGGGTGGGTGCTTAGGCCTCCTTGGTGGGTAGCGGGGGTGGGTGAAGGGAGTATTAGCCCTAAGGATGAGTGTCTAGACCTTGCGGGTGGGTAGCGGCTGGGTTAACCCCTTCATTAACTTAGCGGTATTAACCGTTAAGTTAATGAAGGGGTTAAGTCATCCCGCAACCCCCCCGCAAAGCCTAAACAGCCACTAAGGGCCAAATACTCCCTTCACCCACCCTACCTAGCCACAATAAGCCTGGCACGGGTGGTTAACCTCTTCATTGCCTTAGCGGTTAGCCGCTAAGGTAATGAAGTTGCTGTAAATGCATTTTTCCTGCATCGGATGCATGCCAGGGGTCTCCGGTGCTGGTATTAATGGGTATCAGCTTCGGAGACCCCCGGCATCAATTCTATGCTGGAAAAAGGCCCAAAAAAATTCTAAGTCCCCACTTATCGCCGCATCTCCCCACCAATCTGCCAACATTTTGAGGCATATTGATTTGGGGATATGATCGGCAGTAGGCAAATCGTGGCTACTAGAATCTCGCGAGTTTATGATCATTTCGAAAATTGTTGATAAGTGGCTTATTACCACTCAATCGGCGATTTGATTTTGGTCATAAGATTTTTCGGCCATACAGGCTCTTATCGAGGCTCACTGGTTATGAGTAGCCGTTTTGGTCGATAAGTGCCTTATCGACGCTTACTGAATAGGCCACAAAGTCTTTAAACTTAAACCGTCCATTGGTTGACCAGGACTTAGCCTGAAAATTCCTGGAACTCAAATCGGCATGAGTTCCTGGCTGCTGCCGTACTTTCTGCTCAGAAATGATGCTGAAACGAGGATTTAGAAAATATTTCAGTGCAGTCCTCGGCGATGTCCAGTGCTGAAGTGAATATTTTGTTTAAAGTCCTGCAGCCTTTTCCTGGCAAGCTCTGCCAGGCATCTTTGGATCCGGTCCGACTCGTTCTTGCTCTTATGGCAACTTGGACTTCTGGATCTCAGATGGGACATGGAAACACACGGGAATACACAGGCACGCACTCTGCTCACTCCACTCTTCCTTCTGGCCACGGCGCTGTACTGGGGAATAACCTTCCTGTAGTACCCGGCAGTGCCTAAAAACCCCATAAACTGCCTTATGGTCCTAGGGATCGGCCACTGCCCTATTGCCTTCCCCCTTTCTGGTTCTGGCTTCAGGTGCCCTCCACCCACTCTGTGCCTACAGCAATGTTATTCAAGTATGCCTTTGCAAACCTTTGCATCCCTTCCAATAACCTACTGACCAGGCGTTGGAAGGTATCCATGGCATTCCTCATCCCAGATGGCATCACCAAAAATACATAGAGACCACTTGAAGTGATAAATGCTGCCTTCTCCCTAGCCTCCTGGGTCAGTGGGATTTGCCAACACCCTTTGGACAAACCCCTGGTGATCAGATACCTTGTCCTTGTGAGCTCATCTGCCCGCTCCTCCATGTGGGACATGGGATCAGTATTTGACACCATCTGAGCATTGAGCTGCCGGTAGTCCACACAGAACCAAGTGGTTCCATCCTTCTCAGGTACTAGGACTACCGGACAAGCCCAAGGTCTCTGAGATGGTACAATTACAGCTAGGGCCAGCATCTCTTCCACTTCCCTCTCTATACTCCCTTTTAACTCTGCTAATACCTGATAGGCATGCTTATGCAGAGGTCTCTGATCACCAGTCTCCACTGGATGATCTGGGATATGTGATATGTGATCTGCCCAGCTAACCTGGGAACAGTACCCTATGCTGCTCTATCATAGCCTTGACTTGCACACACTGCTGTGCACTGAGCTGGGACCCTATCCCTACCTACTCCACTCTGCCCCCTGCCTAGATTCCCCTAGGAGTTCAGGCAGAGCATTGCTCGCCGGGTTCCCATCAGTGGGCTACAAATATCCAGCACTGATGCCACACTCTGTGTAAAATACTCCTTAAACATGCTAACATGATAAGCCCTATTTCTATACACACACATTGACTGACACGCATACATACACACACACACTGACTGACACGCATACACACACACACTGACTGACACACATACACACCAACTGACTGACACGCATACACACACACACTGACTGACACGCATACACACACACACTGACTGACACGCATACACACACACACTGACTGACATGCATACACACACACACTGACTGACACACATACACACACACTGACTGACACACATACACACACACACACTGACTGACACACATACACACACACTGACTGACACACATACACACACACTGACTGACACACACACACACACACACACACTGACTGACACACATACACACACACACACTGACTGACACACATACACACACACACTGACTGACACACATACACACACACACTGACTGACACACATACACACACACACTGACTGACACACATACACACACACTTACTGACACGCATACACACACACTGACTGACACGCACACACACACTGATTGACACGCATACACACACACTGACTGACACGCATACATACACACACACACTGGCTGACACGCATACACACACACACACTGACTGACATGCATACGCACACACACTGACTGACACGCATACACACACACTGACTGACACGCATACACACACACACACACTGACTGACATGCATACACACACACACTGACACGCATACACACACACACTGACTGACACACATACACACACACTGACTGACACACATACACACACACACAGACTGACACACACACACACACACACACTGACACACACACACACACTGACTGACACACATACACACACACACTGACTGACACACATACACACACACACTGACTGACACACATACACACACACTGACTGACACACATACACACACACACTGACTGACACACATACACACACACTTACTGACACGCATACACACACACTGACTGACACGCATACACACACACACTGACTGACATGCATACATACACACACACTGACTGACACATACACGCACACACTGACTGACAACCACACACACTGACTGACACACATACACACACACTGACTGACACATACACGCACACACTGACTGACACACACACACACACTGACTGACACACACACACACACTGACTGACACACATACACACACACTGACTGACACACATACACACACACACACACACACTGACTGACACACATACACACACACTGACTGACACACATACACACACACAAACAAACTGACTGACACACACACACACACACACACACACACACACACTGACCACACTGACTGACATACACACACTGACTGACACACACACACACACACACACACTGACTGACACACACACACACACTGACTGACACACACACACACACAAACAAACTGACTGACACACACACACACACACACACACACACACTGACTGACTGACTGACTGACATACACACACACAAACTGACTGACACACATACACACACACACACACACACACACACACACACACTGACTGACACACATACACACACACACTGACTGACACACATACAGACACACACACACACACACACTGACTGACACACATACACACACACACACACTGACTGACTGACACACACTGACTGACACACATACACACACACTGACTGACACACATACACACACACTGACTGACACACACACTGACTGACACACATACACACACACACACACACACACACACACACACACACACACACACACACACACACACTGACTGACACATACACACACTGACTGACTGACACACACACATACACACACACACACACTGACTGACACACATACACTGACTGACACACATACTTACACACATACTGACTGACACACATACATACACACACACTGACTGACACACACACACACACACACACTGACTGACACACACACACACAAACAAACTGACTGACACACACACACACACACACACACACACACACACACACTGACTGACTGACTGACTGACTGACATACACACACACAAACTGACTGACACACATACACACACACACACACACACACACACACACACACACACACACACACACACACACACACACACTGACTGACTGACACACATATATACACACACACACACTGACTGACACACATACACACACACACTGACTGACACACATACACACACACACACACACACACACACACACACACACACACACACACACACACACACACACACACACTGACTGACACACATACACACACACACACACTGACTGACTGACACACACTGACTGACACACATACACACACACTGACTGACACACATACACACACACTGACTGACACACACACTGACTGACACACATACACACACACACACACACACACACACACACACACACACACACACACACACACACACACACACACTGACTGACACATACACACACTGACTGACTGACTGACTGACTGACACACACACATACACACACACACTGACTGACACACATACACTGACTGACACACATACTTACACACATACTGACTGACACACATACATACACACACACTGACTGACACACACACACACACACACACACACACACACACACACACACACACACACACACACACACACACAGACTGACTGACACACACACACACACACACACACACACACACACACACACACACACACACACACACACACACATACATACACACTGATTGACACACATACATACACACACACACTGACTGAAACACACTGACTGACACACATACACACACACTGACTGACACACATACACACACACTTACTGACACACACCCACTGACACACACACACACACACACACACACACACACACACACACACACACACACACACACACACACACACACACACACACACACACACACATTGACTTACACACATACACACACTGACTGACATGCATACACACACACACACACACACACTGACTGACACACATACACACACACTGACTGACACACATACACACACACTGACTGACACACATACACACACACTGACTGACACACAGACTGACACACATACACACACACACACACACACACACACATTGACTTACACACATACACACACTGACTGACATGCATACACACACACACACACACACACACTGACTGACACACATACACACACACTGACTGACACACATACACACACACTGACTGACACACATACACACACACTGACTGACACACAGACTGACACACATACACACACACACACACACACACACACACTCTGACTGACTGACT